>NW_025950558.1:0-13934 GCF_021028975.2 Sphaerodactylus townsendi
TCATGAGGGCTTTAGTAGAGCGCTTCATGAGGGCTTCTACTGTTTCAATAGAAGGCAGCTTCATGAGGGCTTACTGTTTCAGTAGAGAGCTTCATGAGGGTTTCAACTGTTTCAGTAGGAGGCAGCTTCATGAGGGCTTACTGTTTAGGAAACTGGGCACCTGGTGAATTTTCCTTACCATCCTTGGGTTTCTTAGGCAAGTCAGATGGCTTCCCCTTCCCCCTGCATTCCACGAGGGTCTAACTAGAAGGGCACCCCTGCACCAGTCCACCCGCCCCACCTGCCTCCCTCGACATACCTTTCTTCAGAGGCTTGTCATCTGAGGAACTGAACGGGTCCAGGCTTCGCCAGGGGTCTTGTATCTCCTGGCAAAGGGAGAGGGGCACCATCAGGACTTTGACGTGGGTGCTGGACAGGCAAGGAGCAGAGATGCCTTTGCCACGCCCAGGACAAGGCCCAGCAGCCAAAAGAGCAGAACAAAAAATCAAGTCACAAGGCCCTAACCTACCTATCAAGAGATATAAAAAGTGAAAATGCATCATTTCTTCCCACCAATTTTTCTCCATGTGCCAGACTGAGGCCAAGACAGGAAGGAGCAGAGGGGAAGGTTTTCTAACGTTGAAGCACAAGGAACGTCAAAGAAACGGGCCTTGTCGTGTTCATTAAAGGTCTGTCTAGCCCAAGATTCTGTTTCTAACAATGGTCACCAGAAGCTGGCAGAATCCGGTAACTCGGATTCAAGTCAAGAGGGGCAGGCAGCTTAATAGCTTACGATACTCCTATCAAATGATTGACTATCTTATGATGAGCTTCTACTGAAGAAGACTGCTTTTTGGAAAACATGGAACCCGTTTTAGACACTCAGACAAGAGAAGAGAGAAGCCTTCTGTTTGGATGGCCTCCAAGACTTGTGTCTAACTGGAATTTTGTTGTGGACAATTGAGTTTGATTTTTAGTCTGGTCGCCACATCTCAAAAAGGATATCGAAGAGATAGAAAAAGTGCAGAGAAGGGCAATGAGGACGATTGAAGGATTGGAGCACCTTTCTTATGAGGAGAGACTGCAGCGTTTGGGACTCTTTAGTTTGGAGAGGAGACGTCTGAGGGGGGATAGGATTGAAGTCTATAAAACTATGCATGGGGTAGAAAATGTTGGCAGAGAGGAATTTTTCTCTTTCTCACAATACTAGAACCAGGGGGCATCCATTGAAAATGCTGGGGGGGGGGGGGAATTAGGACTAATAAAAGGAAACACTTCTTCACACAACGTGTGATTGGTGTTTGGAATATGCTGCCACAGGAGGTGGTGATGGCCACTCACCTGGATAGCTTTAAAAAGGGCTTGGACAGATTTATGGAGGAGGTCGATCTATGGCTACCACCAATCTTGATCTGCCTTGATCTCAGATTGCAAATGCCTTAGCAGACCAGGTGCTCAAGAGCAGCAGCATGAGGAGGCCATTGCTCTGCATCCTGCACGTGAGCTCCCAAAGGCACCTCGTGGGCCACTGTGAGTAGCAGAGTGCTGGACTAGATGGACTCTGGTCTGATCCAGCAGGCGAGTTCTTATGTTCTTATGTTAGTGTGGGGGGTATACTCACCTTCACACACACCCCTTACCTTCATTTGAACATTGCCGTCTGGGGCAGGAGGTCTCTCCCGCAACATGTATCCTTTCTGCTGGGGGACGTTCTGCAAGAGAAGGGGAGCAGGGCTATCAGGGGCCCTGCGCTGGAGAGCCAGAATCCCCAGTGGGAACCAATAACCCAAACTGCATCGCCCTGCCCCGAATACCGCTTGATTCTGAGCGTGCAGCGTGGCCGTCGCAGGAACCTCCGGTCCCCCATCCGAGACGTCCAACAAGAAGTCGCCACCACCTCCGTCGTCATCGTCGCCACACACGGGTCCCGCTGCCTCTTCTGGGGGGAGGGGGGGGGACAGAGAGCAAAAATACTGTCCAGTCTTGCAACCGTCGACTTGGGAGGGAGAGACGTTTTCCTCCCCCCGTGCACTCTTGCCCTCTTCAACTGCTGCCCATGGGAAGGAGTGAGAGTCCTTCCCCACCCACCCCATTGGAAACACCTGCAGGGGGTGGGGTCTGGCAGCTACAACAGGAGTTCCACCAGTAGCCCGAGGCCCCTGACTTGGGCAGCGGCCGAAGGGCACCACCCGTTCAGGGACTGTTTGGGGAGGGCTGATGGAGCAGACTCTATGCTAGTTCACTGTATTTTAGTTTTTGTAGTTGTGGGAACTGTGATTTGGGGGTTAGCTGATATAATTGGTTATTGTCTATAGTGTACCATTGGGATGCATTATTATGCTGTTGATATTGATTTATTGTTGTTGCTGTTTATTATGCTGTTATTATTATGCTGTTGATTACGATTTATTGTTGTTGCTGTTTATTATGCTGTTATTATTACGCTGTTGATTACGATTTATTGTTGTTGCTGTTTATTGTTTGTTCACTACTGTTGTTTGTCGCCCTGAGCCCTCTCCGGGGGAGGACGGGATATAAATTAAATGTGAAATGAAATGAAAAATGAAAACTGGGCTGATCAGCCCAGAAGCCCTGCCCAATGAACCGCTTCATTCATTGGGGCAATAGCTCTGCAAAGAGCAAGAAAGCCTTAAGGGAGGGGAACTGGACCAAAGAAGAGAAGAAGAGTTTGCAGTTTATGGCTTACAAAATCCTTCCCTTCCTCTCCCCACAACAGACACCTTGTGACGAAAGTGGGGCTGAGAGAATTCGAAGAGACCTGTGACTGGCCCAGAGTCACCCAGCAGGCTTCATGTGGAGGAGCAGGGAAACAAACCTGTTCACCAAGTGA
Source organism: Sphaerodactylus townsendi (assembly GCF_021028975.2). Taxonomy (NCBI): domain Eukaryota; kingdom Metazoa; phylum Chordata; class Lepidosauria; order Squamata; family Sphaerodactylidae; genus Sphaerodactylus; species Sphaerodactylus townsendi. The sequence goes on from NW_025950558.1 coordinate 2,831, forward strand.
GAGTCCACCGCTCATAACCAGTACACCACCCTTGTGCAAATCTGTCCAGCCCGTGCCAACTTGACCAATCGTTTTTCTTCCCCAGGAATGCCGAGCCCTCCAGCTGAGATGCACGAGCTTCGCACCTTCCCCAGAGGCTAGCCGAACCACCCACTAGGAATGCCTTGGGCACAACTCACCCCACTGTTTAAACTGGAGGTTGAAAGCTCCAGGATTCTGTCGATTTATGGCTCCCAATCTTGATCCTCCTTGATCTGAGATTGCAAATGCCTTAGCAGACCAGGTGCTCAGGAGCAGCAGCAGCAGCAGGCCCTTGCTTTCACCTCCTGCAGGTGAGCTCCCAAAGGCACCTGGTGGGCCACTGCGAGTAACAGAGAGCTGGACTAGATGGACTCTGGTCTGATCCAGCTGGCTTGTTCTTATGTTCTTAAGTCCCAGCTGACTCATAGCAACCCATCAGATTTTCAGGAGAAGAGATGTCAGAGGCGGTTTTGGTTCCAGACTGACCTATGGTGGATTGGGGGAGCCCGGTTTTCCAGTTGTACCCCCTCTGCCAAACCTTGGGGTACCTAGCAGTGAGTGCCTTGCCAAAATGGGGAGCCCATCCTCTGCGTTGGCTCAGTGTACCCACAAGGATGGTAAATCTTGTCAGGACTTGCCCTCACCCAATATCTGCCTTGTAAAATAAATTACTGCTCCCTTTCTAAAGGGATGGAACCCAAAGCAATGCCTCTGCCTTGGAAACCCTCCTCTCCCCCTCCAGCCCTTGACTAAACTGCCTTGTTGAAACTTGCCAGTGTGTTTGCTCCTAGTGTCCCTGCCAGTACAGCACTAATCTTAACTTCTTTCGCTGACTAATTTCTCTCTAAAGGGCGCCTTGTTTACATTCTCATTGTTTTGCAGCCAGGACTGAGTCACTCCCTGGCCTAGCCTGTTACTGCTGAGTGCCAAACGTTAATTTTAATTACTTCTCAACTTGAGCGTTTTGCCACTTAAGTTGATCAACTTGTCTTTCTCCAGAAAGGTGTCCTTCTTTGTTTTAGAACAGTGGTTCTCAACCTTCCTAATGCCGCGGCCCTTTAATACAGTTCCTCATGTTGTGGTGACCCCCGACCCTAACATTTATCCATTTCACAGATGGAGAGCACTGATGCAGAGTCTTAGGCGACCCCTGAGAAAGGGTCGTTCGACCCCCAAAGGGGTCGCGACCCACAGGTTGAGAACTGCTGTTTTAAAAGATCAAGGGGTGCTCTGCATAGCCCCGAGGATCTCCTCTTCCCTATAAGAAGGCCCCTTTCCAAACACCCAGTGTTCAGGAGCAGCAGTGGCGTAGGAGGTTAAGAGCTTGTGGATCTAATCTGGAGGGACCGGGTTTGATTCCCCGCTCTGCCGCCTGAGCTGTGGAGGCTTATCTGGGGAATTCAGATTAGCCTGTGCGCTCCCACACACGCGTAGCTGGGTGACCTTGGGCTAGTCACAGCTTCTCGGAGCTCTCTCAGCCCCAACTACCTCACAGGGTGTTTGTTGTGAGGGGGGAAGGGCAAGGAGATTGTCAGCCCCTTTGAGTCTCCTGCAGGAGAGAAAGGGGGGATATAAATCCAAACTCTTCTTCTTCTTCTTCTTCTCTGGACACCCCTCTGTCTGTTGATATTATCCCCAATGCATTGTTTCTTTTTTTAACAGAGCTGGACGGGTCACTCAGCTTGGTTCATCGCACCATTCTGCTCCAAGATTAAGTGACTATAACCCACATTCCCCAACTTCTCTGCTATTCTCAAACTGTCCCATCAAAACTGCTTATATCCTGGGTGGTGATCGTCTGCTGCCTCTCCCGGCAAAGCAACATGGATTGCAGCTACTTCAGACATAAGAACATAAGAACAAGCCATCTGGATCAGACCAGAGTCCATCTAGTCCACCTCTCTGCTACTCGCAGTGGCCCACCAGGTGCCTTTGGGAGCTCAACGGGCGAGGATGTGAAAGCAATGGCTCTCTCTCTGCAGCTGTTGCTCCCGAGCACTACCTGGACTGTTAGAAGGCATTTGCAATCTCAGACTCAAGATGGATCAGATTTTGAGGTAGCCATAGATCAACTTCTCCTCCATAAATCTGTCCAAGCCCCCTTTAAAGCTATCCAGGTTAGTGGCCATCACCACCTCCCTGTGGCAGCATATTATTCCAAACACCAATCACACGTTGCGTGAAGAAGTGTTTCCTTTTGTTAGTCCTAATTCTTCCCCCCAGCATTTTCAATGAATGCTCCCTGGTTCTAGTATTGTGAGAAAGAGAGAAAAATGTCTCTCTGTCAACATTTTCTACCCCAGGCATAATTTTATAGACTTCAATCAGACAGTTCAAAACAAAATTGCATTAGAACTACACTGCCCATGTACACCTTTGTTAAGCAATCAATATAACAGCGGTAGTCACACTGTCCCACGGGGCTCCTCGACTATTGGACAGGTTTCAATTTTTCCAATAATTCCTGTTTCATTTTTCCCAGGGCTTCGAAACGTAATTGGGCATGGTCCGTCTCTGTGTGGCCTGCTTCCCACAAGCTACAGCCCCATTGCAAACACAACTCTCATTGCAAACACTGCTCTTTGCCTTGGCACTGGTACATCAGAGCCCCTCATATTGAGGGGCCTGCCGTCCCCCTTTTTGTGGGTGGGTTTTAATTGAGGTTTGGACGCCTCTTAATTGTTAACTGTTAGCCGCTGTTTTTAGGTACCGTATATACTCATGTATAAGTCGAATTTTTCAGCACATTTTTAATGCTGAAAAAGCTCCCCTCGACTTATATGCGGGTCAATAAAATTTTTGTGTGTTTTTTACTTTGCTTGACCAGCAGAGGTGCCCAGTTTTTTATGCTAGCGGAACCAAAATTTCAGAGGACACTCCTGATGATACCAGCCAGGATTGGTATAGTTTGGTTCAGGGGGTCCAAAGTTATGGACCCCAAGAGGTACCCCATTCCCCCCATTGTTTTCAATGGGAGCTTATTAGTAGATGGGGCTGCCCTTTTGAGGATCCACATAACTTTGGACTCCTTCTGAACCAGACTTCACCAAACCTGGCTGGTCTCATCAGGAGAGTCTCTTTATGACACCAGTACCAGGAGTTTGAGTGAAAGTTTGGGGTCAGGGGATCCCAAGTTATTGACCCCCAAAGGAGATTACATGCCCCATCCTTCATTGTTTACAAATTTGGAAGCTAATAGTAGATTTTCCATTTCTGATAATATCCCTCTTAAAATCTAAGTTGGGTTACATTTGGACATTGCCAGATGATGATGCTGAGGGAATCCAGTTTTGGAGGATTTTAACTCTCATGGAAGCTTGTCATTTAGCTTGGCTTGCTGGTTGAGCTAAGGTTTTTTGTACTTTAAAGTTATTGTTGATACCATATTGTTCTTGTTGACCCTCTTTTTCCACTTACTAGAGCCACAGTTTGGTTGTACAGTTTTTCTTTGAAATAAATATTCAAAAAACATTTAACCTACTGGATGCACTCAATTCGATGTAATTCTTATTGGCATCTATTTTTTTATTTTTGCAAAATTCTACTCAGCAGCTGCTGCATTTCCCCACTCCTTGACTTATAATGCCGAGTCAATAAGTTTTCCTAGTTTTTTGTGGTAAAATTAGGTGCCTCGACTTATATGCGGGTCGACTTATACGCGAGCATATACGGTATTTTAGGATGTTTTATTGAAGGAGCCTATGTATTGGATTGGATTTGGTCCTGTTTTAATGTTTTACACTATGTTGTTCACCGCCTGGAGCCCTTCGGGGATCGGGCAGTATAGAAATTGAATAAATAAATAAATAAATAAATAAATAAATAAATAAATAAACTCACCTTCATCCCCAGAGAAGTTCAGGGCCAGAACGGGCATCTCGCACACGCTGGTCTCCATAGGGCCCCCGGCGGTCACTGGGGCAAGGGGCTGGGCTCCTGCAGCAGGAAACAAGGGGGAAGTGAGCGGCACTCAAGGTACGTACACACACACAGTCCCATGGCTGCATCCCCACTGGTCTTTGTAGCAAGTGTGGGGGTCCCCAAGAGTTCTGCGATGACTCATCTATGTCAGCGGTGGCGAACCTATGGCACTCCAGATGTTCCTGGACTATAATTCCCATCAGCCCCTGCCAGCATGGCCAATTGGCTCTAAGGCAGTGATGGCGAACCTTTTTGAGACCGAGTGCCCGAATTGCAACCCAAACCCCACTTATTTATCGCAAAGGGCCAACCCGGCAATTTAACCTGAATGCTGAGGTTTTAGTTTAGAAAAAACAGGTTGGCTCTCTCTTCCTCCGCCCCACCTGCTCGAGCAGGGGCCAGCCTGCTCTAGCCTCCAGCAAGTCCTGCATGCACCGCTCCGTGCCTCTCTAGCATCTCTGCCTCCTCTGCGCCCACCCCCCTCGGGCACCAGGCCCGCCAGCCGAGGCCTCCCTGCTCACCGTGGTGCACGCACGTTGTTCTCAGTGGCCCAGGCCAGCCTAGGTGTGTGGGGGTGTGTGAGGTGTGTGTGTGATTTTCTGCCCCCACATGATGAACACTGTGCGCATGTGCCCACAGAGAGGGCTCCGAGTGCCACCTCTGGCACCCGTGCCATAGGTTCGCCATCACTGCTCTAAGGGCTATGTGTCATCCATACCCATGGAGTTGCCGCCGTCCCATTCGCCATTCCTCCCAGGTGGGCACTGAGTGGGCGAGAGACCTGCTAGCTCCACCATGAAGGCTCCGTTGGCGTGGGGGGTGCACGTGTTCATGGTAAAGTCCTTGCGGCTCGCCAAGATCTCCCCTTTCCGGCTGCAAGGGAAGAGACAGGGAAACCAAGCAAGGTTCTTACCGCAGTTTGGCAGAAGTGGTAAGAAACACATTCGGAAAGTTATTGCTGAAGCCACAGGCAAACAGAAGAAAACGTTGCCTGTAAAATGTGAGGAGGAGGAGGAGGAGGAGGAGAAGAAGAAGAAGAAGAGTTTGGATTTATATCCCCCCTTTCTCTCCTGCAGGAGACTCAAAGGGGCTGACAATCTCCTGGCCCTTCCCCCCTCACAACAAACACCCTGTGAGGTGGGTGGGGCTGAGAGAGCTCCAAGAAGTTGTGACTAGCCCAAGATCACCCAGCTGACGTGTGTTGGAGTGCACAAGCTAACCTGGTTCACCAGATAAGCCTCCACAGCTCAGGCGGCAGAGCTGGGAATCAAACCCAGTTCCTCCAGATTAGATACACGAGCTCTTAACCTCCTACGCCACTGCTGCTCACCCAATATCCCCCTTCACGTTCAGCATGCACACATCAGATAAAACAATCTACAGATATCATCTTGATTGATTGTAAATTCCTGCATGGCAGGGGGTTGGATTTGATGGCCCTTATGGGTCTCTTCCAGCTCTATGATTCGATGATTAATATTTTATATGAACACACATACAAAAAACAATGTTATCTTTAAAGCAAAACAAAACGAGATCTTTGTTTTCCCCAAAAACTGGCAGGGATTTTCTTAGCTGAGAATACAAATAGCAAGACTTGGTGAGACAGGAGATAAAAAGTTTGGATTTGTACCCTGCTTTTCACAACAGTAAGGAATCTCAAAGCAGCTCACACTCCCTCCCTACATCAGACACCTTGTGAGGTAGGTCGGGCTCAGAGAGTTCTGTGAGAACTGTGATGAGCCGAAGATCACCCAGCAGGCTTCATGTGGAGGAGAAGGGAATCGAACCCAGTTCTCCAGACTAGAATGTACCTCCTCTTAACCACCACAACACACATTCCTGTTCACCTAACTGCAAACAAGCGAGGTATCACTTAGGGGAGGGGTTCCAATATTTTTGAGGCACATAATTGGGTGAGAAGTATTGGGGGATCAAAAGATGGGGAAGGGGGGAATAGGAGATAAGGAACTAAATCTTCAAGAAAGCCAGTTTGACAAACTGAGCAAATCAACAGTCTTCTATTATTCTTCTATTATTAATCAATAGTCAAATCAACAGTCTTCTATTATTAATCAAATTATTTATTGAAGGCTACTACTGCTGCCGTAGTTTTATAGTTTTTAAGGCTTTGTATTTTAACTGGGGTTATTCGATTTGTTTTATTGTATTGTTTGTTGTGAACCGCCCTGAGCCCTTCGGGGGTAGGGCGGTTTACCAAATCGAACAAACAAACAAACAAACAAACAAACAAACAAACAAACAAACAAACAGGGAATGACTAGAAATGATGAAAACAACCTGCCCCCCCTGACAAAACAGAGGGTTCGTGGGGGGGGCATAAAAGGTCCTGCCCGCCCAAGGAGAGGCGCTTACCTGAACAGGGGGTTGTCCTTCTTTTCCGCCTCCTCCGAGGGAACCAGGGCCATTGGAGTCAAGGGGACGACACTGACAACCTGGGAAGACAAATGACAGTCTGGCCGGGAAGAAAGAGGAACTTTCCTGATCAGGGCTGGGTGAGGAGCTAAGACAGAGGTGGCCAACGTATGGTGCTCCAGATGTTCATGGACTACAATTCCCATCAGCCCCTGCCAGCATGGCCACAAACTAAACATGAGCCAGCAGTCTGATGCAGCAGCCAAGAAAGCCAATGTGATTCTAGGCTGTATCAGTAGGACTACAGTGTCTAGATCGAGGGATGTAATTGTACCTCTCTATTCTGCATTGATTGGACCTCACCTGGAATATTGCGTGCAGTTCTGGGCACCGCAATTCAGTAAGGACATTGACAAGCTGGAACGGGTCCAGAGGAGGGCAACCAAAATAGTAAAAGGTCTGGAGTTCATGCCCTATGAGGAGAGACTTAGGGAGCTGGGGATATTTAGTTTGGTGAAGAGAAGGGTAAGAAGTGACATGACAGCCATGTTTAGATATCTGAAGCGATGTCATGCTGGTGAGGGAGCAAGCTTGTTTTCTGCTGCCTTTTCAGAGGACTTAGGGACCAGGGAGTCATGGGTTCGAGGTGAAGGAAAAGAGATCCCACCTAAACATTAGGAAGAACTTCCTGACAGTCAGGGCTATTGAACAGTGGAATGCACTACTTCGGAGTGTGGTGGAGTCTCCTTCTTGGGGTTTTTTTAAATGGAGACTGGATGGTTGGACTGGATGCCCCTTGGGGTCTCTTCCAACTCGAGGATTCTACCGTGTTTCCCCGAATATAAGACAGTGTCTTATATTAATTTTGCTCCCAAAGAGAATGCTATAATGTCTTATTTTCAGGGGATGCTCTTTAGATTTTTTTCAAGGCGTTTCTGTTAAATCGTCGGGCATGCTTCCAAACAAAAACTTTGCTATGTCTTACCTTCGGGGGATGCCTTATATTTCGCACTTCAGCAAAACCTTTATGCTGTCTTATTTTTAGGGGATGTCTTATATTCGGGGAAACAGGGTATGAATCTGGAGAAGCGAAGGTTAAGGGGGGACAGGAGTGCTTTGATTATGTGTTCCTGAAATTGCCAGGGGTTGGACTTCTTCATGGCCCTTGTGGTCTCTCCCAACTCTATGATTCTAAGTCACTCACGCTTTGCCGATGGTTATCCCTCAGGTCGGAGTTTGCTCTGCTATCTTGAATGTCATCCAAAGACAGGAACTACAGAAAGAAAAAAACAAGTTCTCACAAGGGTAATGAAGACTTTCCTCCCCCCCTGGAAGGCCAGAAGAGCACACTTCCAACACTATATAGCAGTGGTGGCGAACCTATGGCACGGGTGCCAGAGGTGGCACTCAGAGCCCTCTCTGTAGGCACGCGTGCACAGAGTTCGTCATGTGATAATAGTGCAATTATTTCAGGGAGATTATTAGCATTAAACCTAAGACTTAGTTTTGGGGAAGCAGCGTAGGTCACCCTGTTAAGCGCTGTTAAACCCTACTGATTTTCATGAGAAGAACGAAAGCGTGATCCTTTACCTGGGAGTAAGCTCAGTTGCTGGCAATGGGGTTTGCTTCTGAATAAACCCTCCTAGAGTCGTGATTCACCTGTTCGAAGCGTTGCATGGTTGCTTCAAAGCAAAGCCAACAACTACCACCAAGCTTACTCCCGAGTAACACACGCCTCAGAGCCAACCGTTTTTTCTATACTAAAACCTCAGTATTCAGGTTAAATTTCCAGGTTGGCACTTTGCGATAAGTGGGTTTTGGGTTGCAGTTTGGGCACTCGGTCTCGAAAAGGTTCGCCATCACTGCTATATAGGGAGCAGCTAGAAAAAGAAAACTCTACCCTTGGGATTCTTTTTCGTTTCCTGCCCTCCCGGTCCCAAGTCTTCAGTTTTCCAATCTCTAACTGAAACTCGTTATAGCTTAATGCTGGATCTGAAATTTCTCTTCCCCGGTTTTAGTGGAGCTCGCATGAAATCTGCTCCCGTCATGGATCAAGAAGCACCTACTCCCAATGAATCTGACCTGCTTCAAGTGTCCCACCGTCTGAAATTAAATGGGTGGCAAATTAGAAGAAGGCATTCTCGGTCATGGCAACTCTCCCTCTAGGAAGACTTGCCAGTCCCTGCCTGTAGCCGTATTCTGAGGGGTGGGGGGTGGGGAATTGCTTTATTATTTTAAATGTTGTGGGTTTTCTGGGCTGTCTGGCCGTGTTCCAGTAGCATTTTCTCCTGATGTTTCGCCTGCATCTGTGGCTGGCATCTTCAGGGGATCTGATGGTAGTAAAGTAAGTGGAGTATACATGCCTGTGGAATGTCCAGGGTGGGGAAAAGAACCATTTGCATTGGTTAACAAGTGTGATTTGAATGTGTGGAGTGGAATCTATGATGATGATGATGATGATGATGATGATGATGATGAAAACAGTTAAACACAGCAAATAAGATCAATATGCTGGATTTTGTATTACATCCCACGTCGGACACTTCCCAAGCATCTAGGACTGTGGGATGTATCGACGAATAATGCGTGCAGAGCCGAATAGGGTGGCCTTTTGCAGCTGACATATGGTGATTTTGTCAGTGCCAGTGACACAGTGAAATAATAATAATAAATAATTATTATTATTATCATTATTATTATTATTTATTGGGTTTATAGACCGCCCTCCCCCGGAGGGCTCAGGGCAGTGAACAGCATATAGATTGAGCACAGTCAGATTAAAATCCAGTAGTATCAATTAATACAGGCTCTAATAAATTAAAATAAACCCTACCCCATTAAAATGCAGCATTGTTAAAATTAACATTAACACAGAGATGGCGCCTGCTATCAATTCCCTCAAAAAACCCCAAGGGGGGAGGGGCGGTAGAGTCTACTTGATGTTATAAGAGAGGAAAAGAGAAGGAGGGGCATCAACGGCTGGTCTCCCCAAAGGCCCGGCGGAACAGCTCAGTCTTGCAGGCCCTGTGGAATTCAATAAAATCCCACAGGGCCCGGACAGCTGAATCTACCCATTTTAGCATATGCGGATTCCACTCAACCCATGTAAATCACACTTGGTAACTGCACCCTTTACACTCGTTAACCAATGCAAACGGTTCTTTCTCCCACCCTGGACATTCCACAGGTATACATACTCCACTTGCTTTACTACCATCAGATCCTCTAAAGATGCCAGCCACAGATGCAGGCGAAAAGTCAGGAGAAAAAGCTACTAGAACACGGCCACACAGCCCGGAAGCCACACAGCACCCCAGTGAATCTGGCCACGAAAGCCTTCGGCAATACACATTAACATTTATGCTTAATGGTTCAAACGTTTTAATATTTTTTTATGTTCATCTCCTGATTGGGGACCCTGATTAGGTGGGTGTAAAGGCAGCGTAATATAGTTTGAATCATAATTTGATTTTGCTCTGCTTTGTTGGGGCTTCTCTCAGTGAGACCTCCTTCCTAATCAATGTTTCAGTTTACATTTTGATGCTCTCTATGCATATTAGTTTTGCGCTGCAATTGTTTCAGTGCTTTATATGTGTGTGTGTGGGGGGGGGAACGTTCATGGTTTCGGGTGATTTTACCATACACGTTTTAAATCATTCGTCACCTTGCTGGTAAGGATAGAAAGTCGAGATGCAAATTTTGTAAAGAAATAAGAGATAAGAAAACAAGTCTGCCTGCGCTGAAGGACAAGAAAGGTAATTGTGCTCCTCCTCCGAGCCTCACCCTTTCCTCTTCTGGTTCTGGTCCAGTGCTGACATCTGTATCCACCCCATTTTCTCCCACAGACGCTGGCAGCTTTTCTCGCCTAAAGGGAAAGGGCAAAATGGGAAGAGACAGGAACGAATTCAGAGAAGAAGAAGAGTTTGGATTTATATCCCCCCTTTCTCTCCTGCAGGAGACTCAAAGGGGCTGACAATCTCCTTGCCCTTCCCCCCTCACAACAAACACCCTGTGAGGTAGGTGGGGCTGAGAGAGCTCTGAAGAACTGTGACTAGCCCAAGGTCCCCCAGCTGGCATGTGTGGGAGTGCCCAGGCTAATCTGAATTCCCCAGATAAAGCCTCCACAGCTCAAGCGGCAGAACTGGGAATCAAACCCGGTTCCTCCAGATTAGATACACGAGCTCTTAACCTCCTATGCCATCATTAATAAAACTAGGCAACCAATCCTTAGGAGCTGCATTACTCAGATGGGAATGTCCAGCCTCAGAAAAGGCACATAACAAGCTGGAGTCTGGTTTGTAAAAAAGGGGGTTGACAGAGATGGACGGGTCAAGAGCTTTGCACCTCCAAAGCACACATAACAAATTATGAGATTTCCCCCCTAAGTAGTAGGAGAAAGAACTGAATTAACTGAAACCAAATTTTAGGGGAAAACACCATCCGCCACTGAACACAGTGGGGCAAACAGAGAAACATGATGGCCAGATTGCGGTGGAGTCTCTTGGAAAGAAAACAGAAGAGCTCCAGGGGGCTCAGAAAGGGGCAGCCTGCCCACCCACCCACCCACAAGAAAAAAAGTCTTCACTTACTTCTTGTTGGAGATTAAGTCGAGCGCCTGATAAACCAAAGAGTAGAGATACTCCACCTGAGAAAAGAAAAGCTACAAGATCAGGAGCTGAGAGGGGTCATAACCCCCCTGTTTATTTTATTCATCTGGAACATTTCTAGGCTGCATTTTCAGAAGAAGAAGAAGAAGAAGAAGAAGAAGAAGAAGAAGAAGAAGAAG
>NW_025950559.1:0-13931 GCF_021028975.2 Sphaerodactylus townsendi
TTAATTACTTGGGAGATTCTGAATGGCCCTATGAATTTCTTGCCTAGTTTGGAATATTTGTGCACATCTCTCAAGTTTTTGGTAGACAGATAAACCCAGGCGCCCACTTGCAAGGGGAAATCTGTTGAAGCAGCGGCTTACTCGCGAGTAGGTCACCTTGCAGGATGCAATGCAAACAAGAACCGAAAGACACACAGTCACCAGTGCAGTTCTGTTTATTGCTAACTACTGTCAAAGTGCTCCGCCAGACCACAGGTGTTTCCAGGCACACTTTACGCTGTAGTCTGTGCCAACTATATACAATTGAGGTGCCAATCAGGTACCCATGTCGTATCTGACTTTGCACACGGTACACAGTTGTGCACACAGCCCTAATTATGCACACGGCACCTGCTGGAAGGAGGGTCCACCTGTCATCTAGATTTTGTCCATCTAAACACATGTTCTGACACCCCTTCCAAAATCGGTATGACAGACTTTACATATTTACGTTTGATACAGATATCACATTCAGCTGCTTACACAAAAGCTTGTATTTTTCTTTTGCAGTGGGCTTGGTTAAGGCATCAGCTACATTCACCACAAAGGTTTCACTCAGTTCTTTAAAGATGTTGTCAGCCTGCTGGTCAGTTTTTGTACATACACATATATCATCAACATAAACCAGTATGATCTCTCTGTCTGATGCTTGACCCCTCACATATACACAGGCATCAGCAGAGGTACGATGAAACCCACACTCTTTCAGCTTTGCATCTAAGCAGCAATACCAGTTCCTGCCACTTTGAATCAGGCCGTACAGGGAACGTTGCAGCTTATAAACCATTTTTGGGTCATCACAACCGTAACCAGCAGGGGGCGCCATATAGACGTTCTGCCTTAATGGGGCATTTAGGTAAGCACATTGGAAATCAAAATGGCGTAACCTCATGTCCTGTTGCTTTCGCTAAGAGCAAGGACAGAACAAAATAAGATTCTGGCCTGGCTTTTGTGGGAGAATACCCTTTTTCTTCATCAGGTTTTTTCTTGGGCAAAGCCCCGAACAGCGATTCTAGCTTTGTAAATCAATCTATTGTCAGGCAACAGCTTTCTCCTGAACACCCATTTAGAACCAATCACTTTCTGTTTCGGGGGCACAGTTACTTTTGTAAAAACATTCTGTTTCACAAGGGTACTGTGTTAAAGGCATCCATGGCATCCTCCCACTTTTCTCTTTCTTCTTTAGGAGAGAGATAAAATCTCTGCATAGGAGGTTGGCTCATAGACAGAAGTCTGACAAAACATACACACATTCTGACTATGTCCATACCCCGGTCAGGTGGTACACCCTTGTTTACCCTTTTGGAAGTCGCGCGGGGGGGATAGTACGTTCCACCTCCTCCCCTTCTGACTCTTCATCTATTGAGTCAGTTTGTTTAACTCTTAATTAGTTTAGCACTTCTGTGCTCTGAGCTCTGATTGTGAACAGCAGCTGGCAAAAGAAGCCTGCTTTGTCCATTAGCTGCGTTTCAGGCTCAGTAAATGGCAGTAACACCTCAGTGTTAGAGTGTATCTTCTCCCAGTTAAGCATGCTTCACAAAGTTAGCACTCCTGGAAATGACAACTCTTCCAAAGCGGAGATAAAGTCTAAAGGCACTTTAAGTTAATGGCTCATAGCCAACAAAGGTCAAAGTTTGCCATTTAGGGTCACCTGCTTTCCTTTGTTGTGGTGGCACCAGCACATGAAACTTTACTTCCAAATATTCTCATGTTTGTCAAGTCAGGGTTTTTCTTATACATCAGAAAATATGGGGTTTGTTCTGCAACTGAAGACCACATCCTATTCAGCACATATGTAGCTGTGTTTATGCCTTCAGCCCAGAAGTGATATGGCAACTCGGCATCTAACAACATGCTCTGCTTCGGAGTCTTTAACACAGCAATTTTCCTTTCAGATACCCACGTTCTCATGAGCGCGAAGCGGGTTGGATTTTGCTGGTAACTGGATACCCCTTCTTTCCAGCCGCGGTAAAATTGATTACTGGTAAACTCTCCCCCTCTGTCCGTTTGTAAAGAGGTCACCTTTTGACCTCGTTATTCGCCGCCATTTCCACCCGGTTCTTGAACTTAGGAAGCGCCTCAGCCTTTGTCTTTAGGAAAAAGGAATACGTGTACCTACTGTAATCGTCACACAGAACCATGGAGTACTTAGCCTTTCCCTGGCTGAGCTGAAATGGTCCTGCTAGATCCATATGGACCAGTTGAATTAGGACAGACAGACTCTCTGGTGCTTCTGGCAGTTGAAGGATAAGCCTTCACTTCGGCTCTGCCACACACAGAGCACTCCAGAAACTTTTTGCAGGGTTTCACCTTCAGGGTGCACACCTTTACTAGGTTGGCCTGGTGATCTGAGAAGTTCATATTGCGCTGCGATGACCGTAATGCTTGTGCATTGATCCTCGTAAGGGGAGGAACATTTGAAGCACAGATACATTGCCTACCTTCTCAGACATACAGATAGTACTCTTATCACAGTTTTCTAAATAATACAATCCATTCAGAAGCTTACCTTGCGCACACAAGGGCACCATTCTTAGGAAATGGTACATGTTTGATCTGCAAATTGGACGAAAAATGCCCATCTGTTGTCATTTTTAACTACGCTAAGTAAGCAATAGTCAAATAATGGCACATAGAGGGCGTTTTTAATGTGTCCATTCAAAGCTGGCACGTAATGGCAGTTCCTTAGCTTCTCCACAGAGGGCTGGAGTCCCGTTTACCCAAGCCTGCGTGTTTGATCTCTGAAGTCGCGTTGATCCTCTGTTAGCAAATGCTCACGGTTCACGATAGCCATAGAACAGGCAGAGTCAATGAGCCAAGTTCCATCTCTTCTGTCCTAATAGATTTACGTGACCATTTAAAACGAAAAGCGAAGAAGAGGCATGAGTCCCTTCTCCCAGGACCCTTCTTCTGTCCCTGCTTGGGCTTACGCTGGTCCAGCACTTTCACGCGTACTCTTGCCAGGTGGCCAGGAGCTCCACACCTGTAATAGCAGCAGCCTGGTCGCACAAGCAGCTGGCAAGGCCGGAAGAACTTTCAGGAGTTTGTTCGCTTCTGTGGCACAGGCAACGGCACTCCTCTGGAATTCCCTCTGTCTTTCGCCGCCGATCCAGCAGCTTCGGGGTGGCGTGGTCCAGGAGTTAAGAAGTACGGCATCCGCTGCCGTCTGGAGGCTGCTGACCAGCGACTTTGATTCGTCTAGAGGCGAAATCAGTAGATAGGCTTTATGCGAATCCTCGCTAAAGAAAGCAGACCACGGTCAGCTAGTTCAGAAAATAAGGTCCTCATTTTCTGTAAGTGCTCCAGGGCGAGGAAGTCACCTTTGCGCCAGCCTGAGGTGATGCAACAATGTCTTATCAATAAGACCAATAATGCCAACAGACTCGGCTGGTAGGCGTCTCTGAGTAAGTTCCAGCATTCAGTCACGGAAGCCTTTCGTCCTTGATATACAGTTTAAGAGCTCTCCACTGCCAAGATGATGGATCAACCTGGCCGCTCCTCAGCCCTTATCTGTAAAGCTGTGGGCTGCGCGGGGAGGGGTGTTTCTACAAATGTCCACAAATCCTCACGTAGAAGATAAGCTTTCATCTTCAAACACCAGGTCACATAGTTCTGCTCTGTTAGCAAAACGAAAGGCAAAACCGACCCAAAGACTGGCAACCATGGTGCAGCCCGTAAACTGTTTTAGCACGGCAATTCAAACAGTTACTCACGGGTAAAGGGCAGAATCTGGGCCCTCAACCCTCTGTTGAAGCAGCGGCTTACTCGCGGAAGGTAGAGTCACCCTTGCAGGATGCAATGCAAACAAGAACGAAGAAAGACACACAGTCACCAGTGCAGTTCTGTTTATTGCTAACTACTGTCAAAGTGCTCCGCCAGACCACAGGTGTTTCCAGGCACACTTTACCCTGTAGTCTGTGCCAACTATATACAATTGAGGTGCCAATCAGGTGCCCATGTCTTATCTGACTTTGCACACGGTACACAGTTGTGCACACAGCCCTAATTATGCACACGGCACCTGCTGGAAGGAGGGTCCACCTGTCATCTAGATTTTGTCCATCTAAACACATGTTCTGACAAAATCAACCCTATGTTTGTCTGCTTGGACTTTTTGAGCCTCTTGCGCTTGAGAAAGGGAAGTGGAAACAGATTTCCAACCCTCCGCTAGGGACTTAATCCAGTCTCCAAATTCCGGGGGCTGCAACGCATAGTCGGGGAGGTTAGGTAAAGGGGGAAACGAGCGACCAGACACTATTTCAAAAGGCGTTTTATTGGTGCTACTGTGCACCGCATTATTGTAAGCATATTCAGCGAAGGGAAGCAACTCGACCCAGTTGTTTTGATGGTAATTGGTGTAGCAACGTAGATATTGTTCCAATGTTCTGTTGGTCCGTTAGGTCTGGAAATAAATTTGAACGTGGTAGGGGGCGGTGACAGCCGCGGTGGTTCCCAAGATGTCCAAAAGCGCCTTCCAAAATTTAGAGATGAATTAGGGACTCCTATCAGAAATTACTCTCTCCGGAGCTGAGTGCAAGCGATACGCATGTTGAATAAACAACAGCTGGCTTAGGCGCCGACGGGACGGTGGGGCAGAGAGCGAAGTGAAGCTTGCTTGGAAAAGAGGTCCGCCACTACCCAGAGAGCCCGTGTTCCCATGACTCTCAGGTAGATCTCTGTTATAAAGTCCATGGATATGATCTGCCAAGGTCTGGCGGCTGGAGGGATGGGATACAGCAACAGACCATGGGGCTTCCCGGGGATTCCCTTGGCTTCCGCTGCGTGGGACACCCCTTAATGTAAGACTCAATATCGCTGCGCATGGAGCACCACCAAAATTGCCACCCTAAGTAAGTGTAGAGTTTTCAAAAATCCAAAATGCCCGGCAAGCGAGCATCATGCCCTGCCAGCAGAACCTGCTAGCGTAGGGAAAACGGCACGTACCAACAGTTACCCCGCCTCCAAACTCCGCCTTGCAACTGTAAGAGAGGATCCGACTCCCCTTTCGGGATGTCCTGTTGTCCCTTATCCTCTGGCTGGCCGGGAAACTTGGCTGACACCACGTCTGGAATGCCCACTGGGGGGGAAGGCGGGGAGGCAGCCGTTTAGAGATCGAAGTATACGCCAGTATCCCCAACTGGGAGATTGAAAGGATAGTTCGAGGGGTGTCACGCATGAAGGTGTCACACCCCTTCCGGCTGGTAGGGACAAAGCATCGACCAACTTGTTGCTGTTGCCTGGGAAAAAATGGACTGTAAGCATAAACCTAGAGAAGAAATCGGCCTACTGCAGCTGTTTGGCTTACATTTTGAGTGGGGTAGACAAGGCAACTAGGTTCTTATAGTCCGGACCATACCTGCAATGAAGTCATGGCCCCCCTCAGCCAGTGCTAGCCAAGTAGAAAGAGCTTCTTTTATGGCTGACCGTCTCTTTAATCCTACCCGTCGAGTTCCAGTTCAGGGCCAGAGAGTTTTCTTTGACAAGTAAGCACCGCGGGACAAGTTTATTATCTTTATTTCTCTGCAAAGAGGAGGCAGGCCCCAAAGCTTTATCCGAAGCATCGACATGTACTATGAAGGGCAAGTCGGGAATCCGGTGTGTTTTAAGATGGGCTCAGTAGTGAAAGCAACCTTAAGGGCCTGAAAAGAAACCTTAACAATCCCAGTCCAGGGAAGGGGAGCCCCGGGTTTGGATGCCTGAGGACCTTTTTTCGCTTTGATGCGTAGCAGATCTGTTAATGGCAGGGCCAGCTGGGCAAACTGGGGAATAAAGATCTCGATAGAAATTGGCAAACCCCAGGAAAGTTCCTTCACGAGTGGTAAAGATGCAGACCCGATCAGCGGTAGCTGCTACCTTGGCAGGATCCATCTCTAGCCCTTTACTTAGAAGATATCAAATAAACCCCGATAAGTCCAGGGATGTCTGGTGGAATGCACATTTTGACAACTTGACAAACAGAGAGTTGTCCAGTAAGGCGTTGCACCTTTTAGCCCTTACCAATCTTTCATGCTCTTCCACTGTTTTGCGAGTATATCAAGAACATCATCCAAATACACCACTACTCCCTTGAATAAAAAGTCTTGCAAGACATCATTGATCAAAGACATGAAAGCCCCTGGGGCTCCGGCTAACCCGAATGGCATTACACAGTATTCATATTGTCCGAATTTAGTATGATAGCGGCTGTTAAATGTTAAAGTAACCTTCAGCAATTCTTGCACTCGGTAGTAAGCCTCCCGCATTAAGTCCAATTTGGTGAAAATGCGTCCTGTACCCAGAGCGTCAAGCAAATCCTTAATTAAAGGCAAAGGGGTACTTGTTGGAAAGTGAGACGGCAGTTTAAACCCCGATAGTCGATTACCAAAGGCGCAGGGAACCATCTTTCTTTTTTACAAACAAGGCCGAGGGGCGAAGCGTGGGTGCTTTTTTGGTTGCCATGAAGATGAAACCCCTAGCAAGATTCTTGTCAAGGAAACTTGCACAGAGCTCCTTTTGTTTGGCGGGGCTCATCCGGTATATTACTCGCTTTCGGCCAGTTAATGCCCCCGGAACCAAGAGGATCTTGCAATCCGTGTCTCTATGGGGGGGAAGCTGAGTAGCATTCCTGTTCTTCAAAAAACCTAGCCAGATCCCAATGTTAGCTTCGGGATCCCAGCCAGTTCAGGGCTTCGGAGCAAAGTTCAAGGGCAAGCGTATTTTGTGGCGTTAGAGTTTCTAGGGTTTAGATCAGGTAGTTCCCCCTCATGCATATGGCCCCCCACAAAGGCGGATCCGTGAATCGAACAATGCGTTGCCCCCAGAAAATGAGTAGGTTCATGGGACAAGAGCCAAGAGCATACCCAAAGCGATGGGGTGTTTGGCGACTGGAGCCAATATGAAGCTGCGCCTCTCTCCCAGTGTTCGGCACAATGTAAAAGCACTGGTTGGGTCTTGAACCGGGCTTGGGACCCTCCAGTCCCCAAGGGGCTGCCATCCATCTGAGTAAAGGGGATGGGCTTGGCTAGCGCTATCCGTTAAGTCCTAACTGTTAAATACCTGGGGAGTCTCATTAGACAGTGAGAGCAGCCTGAGTCCACTAAAGCCCGGGCCAAAATATGGGTGTGCTTCACAGGGTGGTTAAAGTGGTCATAATGGTTATGGGGAGCCCCCCTTCACTCTACCCAGCGTCGAGCGCCCGTCTTCTCGTCAGCTGGAGCCTGATGAAAGGCCCCCTCCTCCAAAATCGGTCTCGCCACGCTGTCCTCTTGGTCATCATCAGCCAGGCTGCGGGCAGCTCCTTGAGGCTCCTTCGGGCCAGGTTTACGGGGGGTCCTGGCTGAGGATCTCTGTGGCGCGGGGATGGGAGCCTTGGGTTTTTTCGGGCAGTTGGCTGCCAGGTGGCCTGGGCCCCCACAATACAAGCATAAGCCAAAGGCGGCGGCGTGATCCGGATGTGGACTCTGTGGGGGGGGGTCCCGTTATTGGTCTTTTTTAGGCAGAAGCGGCGGCGGCGGTGGCTGCAGGTGCTTCCCGTTGGCTTGGTTGAGTGGGGCTTTTCCCATCTTGGATCGATTAAGACGGGATGCAATGAAGTTACCTGTTGTAATCCATTCAGCGGTGGTTTGGGGCGGGCGCACCATGTCTGCCCAGGTGCAGATCGCAGGATCAAGTGCATCGTGAAAGTATTAAGCATTTCATCGCGCTCAGGCCAGTCAGGAAGCTTGTTGCAGCTAATCCGGAACTCACGGGCCCGAAGATTAGGCAAAGGGTCTGTTCCCTTGTTTGATGGTTTTAATGAAAAGTCTTACTGGCCTTGTTTGCTTCCTCAGGGTCCTGGCGTAGTCTAAAGTCCTTGGAAGTAAAGGCGGCTACAGGTTGAAGTTCAGGGAATCCCTCAATCTCATGGAGTTCCACGAACCATTCAGCAGCATCTCCATCCAATACCCGATCCGATGTCCCTTTACTTTTTCATACCTCGGAATGGTAAAGGTCATCAAACTCAAGCTTTATGTGTGCATCCAATTGCAGTATAAAATAGAACTGTCGGGGAAGCAGTGCCATCAAAAGCGATGCCGGAATGTGGGGCCGAGGATGGCCTCTACCAGCGATCAGCGGGACTGCTTGGGGAGCAGGAACCGGGGCTGGTCGCGAGGAAGCGGTTGGAGGAGGCTCTGCAACCTTGGTAGCCGGGACCTGCTTGGTGAGGGAAGGGTCTTAAGCTGTGGCTTGCGGGGGCTCCCCGTTGTGGCCTAACTGGAGGGCGAGGAAGGGGTGAGCGCGGGCGTGCAGCTCCGTCGGTCCTGGTGGCGGTTGCCGGCCCGGTGCTCTGGCATCACATCGAGTAGCGTCTTCCCTGTCCGCCCAAATCTCTCTCTT
The DNA here is from genome assembly GCF_021028975.2 of Sphaerodactylus townsendi. Classification (NCBI taxonomy): domain Eukaryota; kingdom Metazoa; phylum Chordata; class Lepidosauria; order Squamata; family Sphaerodactylidae; genus Sphaerodactylus; species Sphaerodactylus townsendi. The sequence continues at coordinate 8,395 of NW_025950559.1, forward strand.
GGCGTGCAAGAGTTTCCCCATTCTTGCCGGAAGTCTCACCAGCGTTCCTGTAAGGTGCAAGGCAGCTTCGACTTCCCCCTGGGTCTTTTAAGTACCTTTACGCATTCTGGCTGTCAGTCAAAGGGGTCTTGTTTGGGTGTGGTCCAAAACTATGCAGGAGCGTTCAAAGGTCCTTCAGGAATTGTTCTCGGAGCATCTCTCTTTCTCCTGGGCAATTTCAGCGTCGCGTTAGCGAAACTATTCCCGTTCCAATTCCAGAGCCTCACGCTCCCTTTCCGAGTCTCACGTTCCAGCTCCCAGTCCCGTTTGGCTCTGGCTGAGGGCTGCAGCTGTTCCTCCCAATCGTCTGGGTCTGAAATCCGAGACACCATGCGAATCCCTCGGTGGGTCCGGCAGTTGCCCCAAGAAGTCCGCGTAGATCGGGGAAATTGATGTGCGCGGGCATCCTCATAAAAGTCTGCATTAGGACCCTCCGGGTAGATCCAAGATACTCTCTACGGACTGCCGGGGCCCCAATGCGGTCTTTGGGCCCAGCGCACCCATTACTTTGCCAGTGTAGTGCGTAGGTGGGGGGGTCCTCCCGAAGTATTAGTCCATATATTGCTGCTCGATTCTTAGGTATCTCCGTGGATGGCTGATACTCCAATCTCCTCCCTAGCAGTGCGCGTACTGGTTTGCCGTCCACATGGTGGCGGGTGGTGATGTGCCTCTCTATCAGAGGCACGATCCATGCGACACTCCTCCCGCAAGGATCGAAGAATTCCTGGCAGCACCTCGAAGGCGTTCGGCCAAAACGCGTGTCCGAGCCATCAGTGGGAGCCTTCCTCCATCTGCTCTTGTAGTTGGAGAAAGGCCCTGCAGCTTCGGCTGAGCCGAGGCCTGGAGAAGGTCACCAGGGAAACTGGTTCCGTTAGGCTCCTCCGCGAGGGGACCGTCGAGTGGATGGCAGAGAGGGAGCCCTCTATGGGGGCTACCGCAATCTCTTCGTACTCATCGTTCAACGGACCCTTGAATGGCAATCTCTGCATGTTGAAAGACACCAGAGATTCACAGAGTGGTTGAGTATGGAGACTCAAACTCATACCAAACCTAGGTGGTGATTAGTGAGTTCTCGCATAATGTAAGGAACTTCAGAAGGACTTGAAACAAAGCAACTTAAATCAGTTCATTTATTCCCGCAAGCTTCAGCGGTCTCAATACCGCGCCAATGCGCGAACTGACCCCCCCCCCCCTAGGCTAGAATGACCGTTTTACAGACAAAGTCACTGCCCCTCCCCCCTTGCACAGACCCAAGCAAAGTTTCACACAGGAAAGCAAAAGTAAGCTTCAAACATATATGATAAGCATAGCAAGGTCAGTACTCCGGGCAGTAAGCCCAGTACGAGGAATCTGCCAAGGTCGAGACGGCTGGGTGAGCGCACTAGCCCCCACCCTTACAATAAGCTTATTTGTTCTGTTAATATCCTTTTTCACAATTCCACAAATAAAAATGGTGGCAATATCTACATGATAGCTGGGACTGGGTAAAAGCCCCATCCAGGTTATTTTACTGGATCCTCACGAATCCTTGAGTAATGGATTCAAGGTTCCACCTAAACATTAAGAAGAACTTCCTGACTGTCAGGGCTGTTCGACACTGGAACTCCCTGCCTTGGAGAGTTGTGGAGTCTCCTTCTTTGGAGGTTTTTAAAGAGAGGCTGGATGAACATATGTTGGGAGTGCTTTGATTGTGTGTTCCTGCATTGCAGGAGGTTGGACTTCATGGCTCTTGTGTTCTCTTCCAACTCTATGATTCAAAAGAGCCATCAAGTCGAACCCCCTGCAATGCAGGAACACACAATCAAAGTACTACTGACAGATGGCCATCAAGCCTCTCCAAAGAAGAAGATCTACCACACTCTGAGGTAGTGCATTCCACTGTCGAACAACCCTTACTGTCAGGAAGTTTTTCCTGATGTTTAGGTGGAATCTCTTTTCCTTCATTTTGAACCCATTACTCTTTGTCCTAATCTCTGGAGCAGCAGGAAACAAGCTTGCTCCCTCACCAATATGACATCTCTTAAAATATCTAAACATGGCTATCATGTCACCTCTCAACCTTCTTTTCACCGAACCAGCTCCCTAAGTCTCTCCTCGTAGGGCACGGATTCCAGAACTTTGACCATTTTGGTTGCCCTCCTCTGGACCCATTCCAGCTTGTCTTTCTTGAATTGCGGTGCCCAGAACTGCACACAATATTCAAAACGTAAGTCAGACTAAAAGGCAAAAGTAGCCCCCACATCAGCCCTGAGGGGGGGTTGCAATAGCCCAGGGGTAGGGAACCTGCGGCTCTCCAGATGTTCAGGAACTACAATTCCCATCAGCCCCTACCAGCATGGCCAATTGGCCATGCTGACAGAGGCTGATGGGAATTGTAGTTCCTGAACATCTGGAGAGCCGCAGGTTCCCTACCCCTGCAATAGCCCCTTAGCCACTCAGACACTGCTACAACAGCCTCAAAAACCCACTCCTCTGCCAGCGTCAGTGTTGGTGTCGTATCAGTGCTACCGCGAGTGTCAGTGGCTATGACAGTACAGTGGAACCACGGTTTTCGTTGGTAATCTGTCCGAAAAGAATCGATGAAAACTGAAACCAATGAAAACTGAGGCAAACTTTTCCATAGGAATCCATGTAAGTCCAATTAATCCATTATAGGCACTCCAAAAAAAAAATCTCTGGCATGGGGTGTTTCTGTGGGGATTTGAGCTGAATCTTGCCTCTGTGTAAACGCAGGGATGTGATGATGGACATCAACCAGTCCTCCCATCAAAGAGCATGGGTTGCTGCGTTGCCTCAGTCATCCTGCGTTGAAAATACAGAAAAGGCATGCACCCCTGCCCCCTCACCCTCTGGATGCTTTGAATATCCCTGATCAGCTGATTATCACTGAGGAAGCTAGGGGTCAGGATGGGGCCCGAGTGGGCCCTCCGAGAGACCAGAAAATGCTCCACCACCCCCAGGGTCAAAGATTTCACCTCCCTGACCTGCTCTACTGCCTGTGCTTTGGAAAAATCCCCTTTACACGCCTGTAAGATATAGATTCATGCTTTGGACAAAAATGGCCCAGTGGGTTGCCTGGATATATGTCTTTAAGGTTAATGGTGGGCACCAGGGGAAACTTTAGACAGGATACCAAGAAGCACCAGAACGTTAACAGGTCCTTAGGGTCCTGCTCCCTGAGCACCAAAATGACACTGACCTCTTGGATGTCTCACCTGAGGTGGGTGTACCAGTTTTCCAAAATAGTAGCTTCCCTAAAAACAGGCCCCGGTGAACTAATCTCTCCCCCCCCCTTTCCCTTCCTCGTGTGTGAGCGACATTGGGGAAGCCTGGTAGCAGACAACCCCTCTATACCCTCCTGCTCCATTGCCTGGCTTCTGCACATCTCCAGTCTACCTCCTCTTGTTGGTGTTGTTTCTCTTCCCTTTGTCGCCAAGTGGGCTTGTTCTGCTTCCCATTCTTGCTGGGAAACCTCCGGGTCCTTAAGAGTTGCATCAGCAGTAGGAGTGTCCTGCCCCGTGCAGGCTGCGTCAGACTGGTCTGGAACAGGTTTCTGTTGTGCGCCCTTTTTCCACCGCAACACGAGCAGAGTCTCCGAATGCAGTCTCTTTGCAGGTGGCCGAAGCCTCCGCAAATGAAACATGCTGGGGGCTGCCCACTATGTTGGACAGTTGCCCTTTCACTCTTGTGAAGAAACAGTGTGGCAAGTGCGGGAGGTGGCCTTCTGGTGTCCTATACTAAAAAATCTGAGGCCAGCCCAGCCTAGGAAACATGGACTGTATATATAGTGACACAAGGCAATGAACTAATTGGTATATGCAATTAGTTTGAGCATAAAGTCAATAGATAATTCAGACACTGTTCATAAAGATTATTCATAAAGATATATTGTGATTATGTTCTAAGTCAGGAGTCTGCAACCTGCGGCTCTCCAGATCGTCATGAACTACAATTCCCATCAGCCCCTGCCAGCATGGCCAATTGGCCATGCTGGCAGAGGCTGATGGGAATTGTAGTTCATGAAGATCTGGAGAGCCACAGGTTGCAGACCCCTATTCTAAGTAATATTCAACTGGATATAAAGGTAATAACAGAACATACAATGAGGGCACTTAGGCAACCTAAGAAACGTAATGGGACTGTATTTAGTAACACATTCTCAAAAGCATTGTATAAGATGTCATAAACATTGTACATAAGCCATTGCTTTCACCTCCTGCATGTGAGCTCCCAAAGGCACCTGGTGGGCCACTGCGAGTAGCAGAGAGCTGGACTAGATGGACTCTGGTCTGATCCAGCAGGCTAGTTCTTATGTTCTTATAAGGCAAGAAACCTGCAACATTCATATTCCAATAAATTGAAAGAGTCAGTATCACCAATATTCAATGAGTAAAAAATATTAAGACGAATTGTGGTAGTAGACAGCAGCAGCTCCAGCATGTGGATGAAGACACCCGCGGCTGACAACATACGATGCGCTTGAAACGTTGCTTGGCAGCTAGTCCACGTTTTCAATAGACATTTCTTCAGTGCGTTCAGGTAAATATAGTAGAAATAGAGATTGAATTCTCTTCTTGTGTGTTTAGCTAAGTAAAGCAGCATACAGCTTCAACATTCAGTGAATCAGCCTGGTGTCCTAACCATTCCCACTATCAGTTTATATTCACATGTCCATACCCCGTACTCCTCTTTCTATTCCTGGGGTTCCAGTAAAATGCTAAATTCTCTGGCAAGCCATCGAGAGATGTCCTCCTTGGCCACATCTTTGGATCTGAGATAACCTGGGTTTCTCCCCGGAAAAGCGGTTGAAGCTCCACGTGGGTAAACAACTGGTCAGCAGCTCTCTGGGCCTGTTGGCAGGTGTCCCAACACCTGTGATCTGCCGCTTCTGAATTAAACATAACATCTGTCTCTGAAGAGCCTGGTGGAATGCCGACTGCTGTTAGATACTTTGGTTAAACTCTCAGTCGATTTAGCAGAAAGTCTCCAACAAAGTTCTCCCTGGAAAGAAATGGTTCAGTGTGTGGGCCTCTATGCCATAAACGAATCACAATTTTCCTTTCTGCCATGGCCTCCTCTGCCTCTGCTCTGATGGAAGCATATTATGCTGTGAGCATTTCATCATCATCCATGAGGTCTTGGGGTTTGGTCTGGTGGGTGGCTCCTCCTCCTCCGTAAGATGTACCTGTGTTTCCTTGTACCACCTGAGCATAGGAGTGCCCGGACCTCTACCAAAAAATGGTGCAGACATGCCTTCTCACGGTGTCCCCAATGTAGATGGGGCCAGTTGAGCAGATGTAGAGAAGCTGGCCAGACTAGAGGCAGTATGTGAAAAAGGCAAACTCTATGCTGGGGATAATTAGGAAAGGAATTGAGAATAAAACTACAAAGATTGTCATGCCCTTATATAAAGCCGTGGTGAGACCGCACTTGGAGTACTGTGTTCAGTTCTGGTCGCCACATCTCAAAAAGGATATTGAAGAGATAGAAAAAGTGCA
>NW_025950560.1:0-13927 GCF_021028975.2 Sphaerodactylus townsendi
AGGAACTACAATTCCCATCAGCCCCTACCAGCATGGCCAATTGGCCATGCTGACAGAGGCTGATGGGAATTGTAGTTCCTGAACATCTGGAGAGCCGCAGGTTCCCTACCCCTGGTCTAGGTTCTCAAAGGGGGTCTGGGCTTCAGGGTCCTCTTCCCTCCTTCCCACTTCCCACCACTGAGCTGTCTCTTTCCCTTGTCTCTTCACACCACCACCCACATTCCTTGCTGCTGCTGCGGCAGCCCCAGACTCGCCCTTTCCCACTTCCTTAAATACCCTCTGCCCTCTCATCCCTCTCCCTCATCCCAGCTGCTTCTCCAGCCCATCTTCTACAGCTGCCTCAGCTGTGGGCTTGCTGGGCCTAAGCCTCCTCTCTTCCCTGCCTTCCCCTTCTCTGAGACCTCTAAGGCCTTCACCCTCCCTGCAAGAGGCTCCTCTGCCGCCTTCCATCACCCGCAGTGCCAGCTGGTGCAGGACTCAGTGGGGTAAGTCCGGGCGCTGCAGCCGAACCTGGACAAATGTAATATCAATACAGATGGGAAATATCTTCTGCAGGTGGTAAGGGAAAAAATTGCCTTATTTCTTTCCCCCCATTTCCTACGACATGTCTTGGTGGTAAATATTATAGAGATTTCAAGGGACTTTAATTCAGTATTATAGAATTTTTCCAGGGCATATTTCTCAGGCTATGTTGTTATTCTCTAACTTAGAGAGATCTTCCTCTGTTGGAAATCCCAATGGGGCCCCTAGGGGTAATCTAGGAAGTTTTGCCATATTTGTTTGGGGTTTTTTTTTTTACAAATATCAATGCAAATCCACTTCGGTTTCTAAAATTCTAGATATGTAATTACTGAAGCAATGCAACCATGATAGATACATTTTTATTATTACACTTGGCATTCTGGACTAAAGTGAACTCTCCTCCCCCCTCCCTGCATACAGCTGAAAGAATCACTGAGCCTTTTTTCCTTCCTCCCTTCTTCTGGACCTGCTTCCTTCTCAATGAGATGGAGATGACCAAGCCGGAAAGAAGGAAGTTTATCCAGTGTGAGACTTTTAACATCTACACATTTTGTGACTCACTTATTAAAATGTTCTCAATCTGTTTGAAGCTAGTTTATTTCTAGAACTCTGTATCCAAGTGCCCTACTTGTTAGCTCATATAAGTACTGCAAATATAGTACATCGTGTATATTTTCTACCAGTTGAACGGAAAACATTTTATGAAAAAGAAATCCAAAAGGCGTCAAACGGTTTCCTAGCACGCGCATTAATCATGCCAACCTAATAAAAATATTTAACAAGCAACTGTACTTCCTAGCTTTCAGAGGCTTAAGGGCTGCAAGACATTTATAAATGCATTCTTCCAAATAGAACAAAAACATCACACCCTGGAAATGTACAGACCACTCAAGTTCACATGGATGCTCTTGTAGAAAACTGTCTTAGCAAAACTGTTTATTTCTCTGTTGTCGTTCAGTTTTTGACAGATCAGTTTGTCATCTGTGCCCTGCAGTGGGTGGATGGGTTCAATTCTGACTTTTTATAAACAGAGAATGGATAGGAGGATGAGATTTGTTTTTTTGTATTGTATTGTTGGGCTTGATGTTTTAAATTAACAATAAAAAGGGTATACGGTAGATAAGTCTGACAGTAGGGTTTAGGTGGGAAGAAATCATATACCGGTAGTTGCACATATATCCTATGTTTTTTCCCCTTTTTGTGAGTAGTTTAGGATCTTTTGTCTTTCCCCTTTTGTTTTAGTAGTTGCAGTTTTAGTTGTAAAAAAACCATATAAAATTATATAAAAAAGAGAACTAAAAAAATGCATGCGGCTGCAGTGCAGAAACTCTTGAAAGAGTTCCTCAATAACTTATTTTTTTCAGCAAAAAGCCAAAGATGAAATAACAGGCAAGTCAATTCTTATTTTATAGTAATTATGTTTTGTTCTCATAATAATTATGTTATGTTATTATTATGATTTTCAATATGTTTTGCTCTTTTATTATCTACAGTATGCTATTATTTTTAAAAGGTAATCCTTTTTGCCTTAATTTTTTTAGTACAATAATATTAACATTGTCCTATCTCCATAAATTATTATTTTTTGTCATTAAAAAGAAGTGTGATGACTAGCTATGAGGGTGTGGGGGAGATAATAATAATTTTTAACTGAAGATTTTTTTTTACTAGTTTTACTTTTAAAACACTAATCTATTGATATGCAAAAATTAGTCAGTAATTTGTCAGCAGTTGGCCAGGTTCTTTTAGTATTTTGTTCAGTGAAGTCAGTAATGTTGACCCTTTGACTAGCTTCCATTCTCACTGAGGATCTAACCAGCAGTGGGATATGATCATGAGTAAAGAGCTGAACAGTTTGAGCATACACTAGATCTCTACCAAAAGCAAAGTATTCCTGTTCTCTCCAGGCCTTGCTGGCGCATCAGAAACGACTGGTGGTGGATTGCCTCCCATACATCGTTTGCATTCTAAAAGTAATAAAAGTGTTAGAAAAGATTTTCTTGAAGGTATTATTGACACTGGAGTTATTAGACAATAAATCTCAGTCAGCAGCATTTTGTTTGGGTTGTTCGTTTTGGTCTCAGACCCATAAGCACAGAATGAAACAGAGGACTGTACAGATAGAATTTTGAGCTGTTCCACTTCATACTGTAAATTTGGTGGTGTCATTTGTCTCTGACTTGTAAAATAATCTTCCCTGTAGTTAAAGTAATGCCTTAGAAAGAAAGGTGCTTAAACTTTCCCCTCTAAACTTCTAATTTAGTATGTTTAAGAGAGATGAGTTAATCACGAGAGAAATAAGACATCCCCTCATTAGAATCATCCAGAATTCCATCTGAATCTACCACCCAATTTTGTGCAACAGATAGAATGGCTGTCAGCGTTAACTCACAGTCTGCATACAATGCTTTCATTGCAATTCACAGGGCAGTTAGGTTTAATGTATTCTGAAAATATATATGGTATTAGGTCCAAATATTCTCTTTATTTTTGTGAACTAGCAGAGCCAAAAAAATCTAACTCAAAATATTTTGTCTTCCACTACTTCAATGACCCTCCAGGTGTTTGGATATGAAGTGTCATATTGCAATCAAAATAAAATGAACCAAGTTGAGTAACACATGCAAGAACTGGTCTGACATCAGAGACTTTAATGGGTCATAACATATTGTATATAGTTGTGTTATGATTCTCAACAGCCTCCCCCATTAACAGTGAAAGCTGAGACAATGCATTCTCAGTGATTCCCCTTTAGAGTTAATCATCAACCCGTTAGAGAAGGAAGTCATAATCCCCAGAATGATGAACTCACAGAGATTCACAGGAAAAATAAATATCCAACATAAGGCATTAATCAGTGGAGCAAAATTTTAACCTTTTATGTGTACAACTCAAGGCAGGGACAAATTGTGTCAGAGAGTGTCTCACAAAAGAGGTATACATTGATCACAGGATTCTTCCACTCCTGTGCATAGGGTTGCCAACTCCAGGTTGGAAAATTCCTGTAGATTTGGGGATGGTCCCTAGGGAGGGAAGCGACCTTGACAGGGTGTAATATTATGGCCTCCCCCCTCCCCCCAGCAACAGTTTGCTCTAGGGGAAGCGATCTGAAGATGCATTATAATTCCTTGAGATTTCTAGGACACCCTTGAAAGCTGGGAACCATGGCATCTATATACCTATCTCTGCAGCTGGATCTGCAAAAGAAAAAAAAATCTGAAACGTTTTTTAAAAATCATGGGGGGCGTTTTCAAGTCCCCCCAAATTAAATATAGCATTATCCGCAACATACTCAGACAACGCACTTACCATTAAGAAGTTGGAAAAGGATTCAGTAGCAACAACTATAGCAGACCCCAGGAGCCTGGTGGTAGTGGCTGTGGTGGCAGTGGAGTGGAGCCCATCTGCGAAGGTATCCAAGAATGGAAATCAATGGTGGACAGACAGCAGGAGCCACTCTCTCACAGCAGCTAAGACTGGATGATAATGAGAGGGGAAGATAAATTCCACCCATAAGTTTTGTGGGTGCTCGCTTATACTATTATTCATGTTATTATTCATATTATTGTAATGCTTCTTCTGTTCAGTTATTCATTAGCTAAAAATGTAGGAAAATGAAGGATGTCTGACAAAAACTCAGAACAAACCAGAATGGCTGCATTTCAGAGCAGTTAAGAATATAATTCATAATATTTTTATCTCCTGTTGTCCTTCTCCCACAACTGCTATGAAATAATCTCTTATTCTATTAGATGTCCACTGTCACCCCAGTCACTGTCCTTCAGATGTTAAAAACCATAGGCTTGGAAACAATGAACTAATTTAGGTATGCCTAAAAGCTTGGATCTGTACAGAGGATTTTTCCCCCAAAAAACTCTTTTCTTCTAAAAAGCAGATCTTCCTGATGTCATGGTCTATTGTTGACTCTCCAGTCAATTTCAAAAGTAGTTTGCAACACAATATTTGAATCCTATAAAACCCTCTTCTTAGGCAGGAAGAACTAGTCACAGTCACACAGGCCCTCTCCGCACACACAAGGCGACTCAGGTTTGACTCGTGTCCACGGAAATCGTTACCTGAGCTCGACTCCTCTGTTTCTCTGCACAGCAGCTGACTTGTGTATCTGGAGCCGAGTTCAGAGGGCAGGATTACCTCCTCGCGTCTTCCGCTCCTCATTCCCGATTGGCTGCCGTTCTATGGCGGGAAACGTGAGTGCGCGTCCCTTTTTTTCGTTTACTGACGTAGGAGCTACGGAGGATTTTTTTTAAGGCGTGCTTCTCGCTGCCGCCACAAGTCTCCCGTTCTGCGCATAGCCGAAAATGCTGTACTGTGATTGGCTGGCTGGCAGAGTTGAGCCGAGGGAGATTCCGCACTCCGCCGGCTTCTGCTTGAGTGCAACCTGAGTTCACCAGGAATTTGCACCTTCCAGTCAAGCTCGAAAATTTAACGGTGAGAGGGGGATGAGCGGAGACAGACATGAGTCCAATGCTATGGCTGTGCGGGAGTACCAGGGTCGGACCTACGTCGAACTAAGGTCGAATCCTACAGTGTGGAGGGGCCCACAGTTTCTTGGATCTATCCACCGTCCTAGGTCATAATAAATGAGCATGTCATGGCACTAAGGTTGCCTCCATTTCCAAACGAAATTTCGTTGTTGTTTTTGTTTACTGAACTACTTGGTCTACTTTAAATATTTCTGTTCTGCTTCTTCTGCATTTGAGGCATTTTATAACATTTCAAAAATAGCAGAGTTAAACCTCAGGACAAATTGATCAAAGCAACAAGATGAGGAAACTGGAGGAATCGGGAGGAAAGAGGCCAAAAGACCTCTTGAAAAACTATTTCCTGGACATCATCAGAGATGGCCTCTGATGGACTTCAGTTGACAATCTACTCCACAATCACAGTCAGTGAAAATACTTGATTTATTCAGAGGTCCACCTGCCCCACTGCAACGTAAGTTTAAGACAAAATCAGATGAACCATGAAGAACTCAAACTTAAGAAAAGGTCTGATATGCCCCATTTTCCAAGTCAGAAAACAAAGTTCTGTAAGGTGAACCCCAAAATTGTGATTTTTTGAAAGGCCTCTCTGCTAAGCCGAAACCTACAGAGAAAAACTTTGAAAAGCATTTTATTTTCTGAAAAGCATTCTTTTTGCAAACATGCTAAGATGCCCTGACCGCAAACTTCTTGCCTTGCAGAGACCAAGCTTATCTATATCCTGTACTAGAGGTGTCAAAACCACACAAGTTTCTCTTAGAAATACTCTTTGATGTTGTGTTCCTGTGATTCTCAGAAAAGCCACCTGCTTCTCTTCTCCTCCTGACCCCCTCCCCAGGGAAATTTGTGACATGTATAGCTAGAGCCAACCACGTATACCGGAACACATCCAAATTTAGACAAGACATAGACAGGAAGAAAGAGGAGGTGAAATACTAATTAGCCAATCATTAATTCAATGCTGCTTGTTGACGTATCATTATAAAAATGAATGTATTGCTAGCAAAGCTGTCCTGGACCCAACTAGATCTAGTTGTAAGAGCTCTGGTAATAAACTTTCACTGATTTTTCAACCATTTGCCTTTTTGCTACTGAATCGCGTGGTCTTGTGACTGACACTCAAGGGGCAGAGTTGTCAGTTTCCTGGCGCCCAACGTGGGGCCCGCGAGGTCGGGAGGCCCGGGGTGAGGACTTGCCCCAACCAGCTCCCCCGGACCTAGCAGGCAAGTGGGACAGGACCGGCGTTTTTGGCTGACATTGCTGACCCTGCACCACCAGACACCCAAGCCGGCTCTCGTCCTGATTGAGGACGTGGGGTTTTCTGTTTGGATTGGGACCAGCGCTGTCAGACCATCAGCCGGATTCCTGTTTGGTCAGTGAATTTTTTGTTGTTGTTGAAAGTGCGGGTTCAGGGCCACCTTGCGTTAGGACTGAACGCCTGGCACACGACAGGCAAGTACACTCCGTAAGTCGGCAGAGACGCCTGTCTGTAGGATGTACTTTGGTAAAGAAGAAAAAGACCTTGTTAAGAGAACAAGGGTCTTTGAAATGCATGCATTGTTGTTCATGGTGATATTTCTTTGTTATTGAAGTGCCTTGATAGTCAGGCACAAACTTTTGAAGTAAAGAATTCTGTGTTATTGAAGTGCCTTGATAGTCAGGCACAAACTTTTGAAGTAAAGAATTCTGTGTTATTGAAGTGCCTTGGTAGTCAGGCACAAACTATTGAAGTAAAGAATTTTGTACTATTGAATTTTGTAGAATTAATTGTTAGAAAAGTGAAGAATTTTGTGCTATTGAATTTTGTAGAATTAATTGTTAGAAATGTAAAGAATTTTGTCCTTTTGAATTTTGTAGAATTGATTGTTAGAAAAGTAAAGAAGTTTGTTCTATTGTAATTGAAATATTGTAGAATCTGTTGTTAGACATTTTGTGTGCAACTTAAGTTGGTGTTAGATTATTGTTAACTGTGTGTTTAGATCTGTGTTAGATGTGTGTTAGATCATTGTTAAGTGTGTTTAAACCTGTGTAATTGTATTCAAGCCTGAGTTGAAACATGGGACAATCAGGCAGTAAGCCCCAGGACCAACACCCAGTGTTAACACCTCTGGAGTGTGTCCTGTGGAACTGGAAGAAAGTTGAGCAAGGGCTCAGCAAACAGAAAATGATAAAATACTGTACCTCCATTTGTACCCACTACAAACCATCTGGGATCCCACAGTGGGATGCAAATGGTACCTTTGACCCAGATGTTTTACGGGCATGGACTTACTGGTTTAAGGAGGAAATTTGGCAGAACTCTAATATTTGTATGTGGCAAAACTCTAATATTTGTATGTATTCCATACTATGAATCCCAAAACATTGTAATGAAAATGTTAAGTTAAAAAAGCAAAAAATGTTGTTTTGAAATCGTCCTCCTGAGTGCCAGAGAAAGCCTGATCTGCTTTCACAGTCTGATCCACCTCCCAGTGCTATAACTCTGCAGACAGCTCCTCCGTTGCTCTGCACTCCCTTCCCCAACAGGCTCTGCCAGCTCTCACCTACTCTGCCTCGGTGAATGACTCGGCACCTCCATCCAAAGTGCAGGCTGTTGATACAACCCTGAAAACCCCGGCGAGACTCCTGTTTCCATTTACCCCCTTGTTCAGCAAACCACTGTTTTCCCCCCCTATGCCTCAAAGGGCGGCTTCCTCATCTGTCAGAACATTTCGGCATGAGGCCTGGGGACCTTCAAAGATTTTTAAATTGTCAGAATTAAGGGCCAGTTTTCCAGTCAGCCTAAAAAAAAAAAAAAAAGTTATTTCTACGCTTAATGCACTTTTTGCCATCCACCAGCCAACTTGGGAGGATGTCAAAGCATTCACCGAGTTGGTGTTTTCAGAAGTAGAAATGGGCCCCGGGTGGAAGAACTCTTCCAAGATACTCAAAGAGTGCCCTGCACAAGTTTCTCCAATGCTTGCAAGATGCCATTAGACAGTTTACCTCTGAAGATCCTGGATGGTCCAAACACCCAATTCTGCCTAACCCTACCCCAACAGATGGCAACAGCTGTTGAGTGATTCAGACTGAAGGGGGGTCAGGGGCACAGTCCACCCCCTGAGCCCCGGGTAAAAGTGAGGGTGGCAGATCAACCCATGACCTTTTTAATTGATACTGGAGCAGCTCTCTCTGCTGTAAACCGACCCCTTTCCATCACTGAAAAATGTAGGATTTTGGTCCAAGGAGCCACAGGAACACAGTCCACCATTTAGTATTAGCCTGCAGAAATCTTCCGACCCGAAGTGTGATACCCCACATTTGAACTGAATTCTATCTATTTTACCTGAAGCTTCATGCGAATCTATTGGGAATCTAAACTTTTTGCATTTTACAAAGGCTGTCATTGAGTTTTGGGAGATGAGGCACAGTACTGCAATTGCAGAATTCTTTTAGCGAGGAGACAGGAGATAGATTTCTGGCGAGGGAAAGATCGTCCCTCCAGCTCCCTAAGTGGAAGGGAGCTGGCTTGATTAGGGACTGGTCCAAAGTTGAGCCAGGAGTCTGGGACAATGGAGAGAAGCCAGGATTAGCTGTCACTTGTCCCCTAGTTGTGGTCAAGCTTCACCCAAATGTCAACCCAAGTGAATATCAGGCAGTGCAGGCTGAAGAAGAAGAAATTTATTACCTCGGTCTATCAGTGGTCATTGATTGACTCCTTTGAGGGGGGGGTGTTCTCCTTCCTCTCCATTGCAGAAAGATAGCCCCTGGAACACCCCCGCGATCTTGGCTCGTTCAAAAAATCATCCAGTGAAGTGAAGATGGTGCATGACCTGGCGCAGCCATAGAATTCCTGTACTGAAGACTTGTGCCAAAAAGCGTTCCTGATTCTTATATCGTTATTCTTCAGCCTTTATGTTCAGAACTTATCTATTATAACTGTCCTTGACCAGAAAGATGCATTCTTCTGTGTTCCCCCTGCACCCCGATAGCCAACCTCATCTTTGCCTTTACCTACCATTCCGAGGGTCAAGAAGCCAGCAGAGCCTGTTAGAGGGTGTCTGCCCCAGGGGTTTCAAGAACTCCCCGGTTATCTTTGGTGAAAGCTAGCCCGAGATCTGGGCTGGCGGAGTGGGCCAGACCGGACAGCGTTGTCCTGCTGCAGTATGTTGATGACCTCCCTTCTGGCAGCCCGAGGAGTCGCAGAAGGAGTGCCATGCTGCATCAGTTTCTCTTCTGAATTTTCTCCATGATGTCGTGGCTATCCGGGTCTCCAAGAAGAAAGCCCAGTTGGTTCAACAGAAAGTTCGCTTTTTAGGGTCAGTTGGGCATCTCTGCAACGGGCAGAGATCCTTGGCACCTGAGCGAAGTTGAAGCCATCAACAGGCTCCCAATCCCAGTGACTCCTGCCGAACTGCACTCCTTTCTTGGCTTGGCCGGCTTTTGCAGATTGTAGATTTGGGACTATAAAAACATTACAAAATCTCTCTATAAGATCCTGATGACAGCAGACCACCAACGACTTCCCTATTTTACCCGAGCCACAAGAGAGAGTCCAGATGCTGGGTAACCCAACTGAAGGCCAGACTGATAAAAGCTCCAGCTCTTCACTTCCCGGACCCGGAGAAGGGGTTCGACCTCTACATTGCTGACGGGCGCCAAGCTGATGGTCAAGGAATAGCCCGTGGTGTCCTGACTCAGCATTCCTCCATGGGACCTTGGGTGATTGCCTACTTCCAACAAAGCCTAGAAGACACAGCCTCCTGACTGACCCCGTTTGCTTACAGGCAGTGGCAGCGGCAGCCCTGCTGGCCCAAGAAGCCCAGAAGTTTACCTTTAGAGGGTCTATCAAGATCCTGTCTCAACACTCCATTAGAACCATTCTGAAAGTGCATGGACCAGTTTGGCTAACTTCGGCCCGCCTGATGAGATACCAAGCAGTTCTCTTTGGAACACCCAGAAGTCTACATTGAGACCCTCTGTTCGCGAACGAAAATCCAGCTACTTTCCTTCACCCTCTTGGAGCAGAACCCTAAATGACACCACACTTGAAGAGATGTCTCCTTCCAAAAAAACAAAAGCGATTGTGTGTCTGTCATTGACTACCAGACAAAAAAAGCCAGACCAGGTATCCTTGAAGATGTTCCCTTATTATATTCACAGAGATCACTTTACACTGATGTGGTTCCAGTTTCATGATGGATGGCTCCCGCCACACAGGATGGGCAGTAGTAAAATGAAAATGGGCGATTCGGTCCAAAGTCTGGCTCCTTCCTGCCACAGCTGCTCAGCTCAACGTGCAGCCCGAGCTTGAAGCCATGTTGCAAGCCCTTAAAGTCTCAGCTGAAAAAAAAGAAGTCACTCATTTATACAGACAACAAGTATGTGTCTGAGAGGTCCTGCATGCCTTTAAGCCAACCTCTGGCGCAGAAAAAAAAGACTTCTAGATCAGCCGGATTTCCCATCCGTCATTATGCTGCTGCAGTCTCCCCAACTCTTGGAAACTGTAAGACTTCCAAAGCTGCTATCCATCGGTCCATTTACAGTAAGGACACCAAAAGAGAGACACTCTTAGTGGCCAAAAGAAATTGAGCCGCTGGACTTGGCAGCACGCCAAGCAGCCCTCTTCTGCCACTGCGTCTCCTCTTAGCCGATGACTTCGTGGGTGTTGTGGCAACGGTCATCCCCTTCCCTGATGTTGTCCCTGTCTATACAGAAGCTGAGGAGGCACTTGCCAGTTCCTTGGGATATGTAAACAGCGAGGGCTGACAATGCTTGGCTCATTCATCCTGACACCTGACGCCCACTGGATTCCAGATGCCCTCCAGACGTTCCAGACTCTGTCCAACAGTTACACACGCGGATTCCATCTTGGAGAAGACAAACTGATTGAATCTATGGAAACAGGTACTTCCAGAGTCAAAGTCCTGTTCGCCCTTTGTTGCAACTCATATTGTTCAAATGTGTCAAACTTGTTAACCAGGTCAACCCAGCTCACAATCATCCACACACCCCAAGTACTTCCCATTGTCTTGTCCATCATTCACACCCCGGAGAAAACTTAAATTCTCTCCATTTGAACGCGGTGTGTTCAGTGGTGACCTTGGCCCTTAAAGGCACCTGGCACCCAGAAAGGCAAGCTAAAAAAAATTGGGGAGGGTATTCCAGAAAAGAATGGATTTATGTCTTTGTCTCGGCTCTCTGGCCCCCTGTCGTTTTCTCTCCCCAAGCAGGAACGATCCCTTCAACTTAAGACGGTCCCACTTCATGATGTATCGAGCCTGGTGATTGGGTGGGTCACCAAGGTTCCAGAGGCCCGAGAATTGGACCGCGTGCGCCCTCTGTTAGACGCATCCAGTCAAAGATCTCCAGTTCCTCTTCAAGCTGCAGCCTCCTTACAGTTCCTGCTCACAGAGAAAGTCCCTGAGACAGCACCTAGGCCGCCTTCAGGTGAACAACTGCATCCCCTCTGAAGTTTCTGGGCACCTAGAAAGCTCTGAGACAGCACCCTAGGCAGCTTCCCAGGTGAACTGTGACAGCCCCCCAGCATCCCTGACTTCCTTTCTAAGATCCCTGAGACGCACTCCAGGCTGCTCAGGTGAATCCACTCATCAGCTGAAAAGACTGAACTCTATGACAGGAGGTCCCCAAATCCAGAACTCACACTTGAGTACCTTTCATGATCCTGGCCCAAGTGGGGATATTGTTTATTTAGTAGTGTTCACGGAGACAACCCCCCATCCCAGTGTTTCTAAATATCAGGTATTCCCCCATTTCCCCACAACCTGCTCCTGTGGGTGCCCCAAAACAGAATTCCTGCTAACATTGATCTAAGTTCTGTGCAAGTTCTGTGCGATTTAAGTTCTTGCACCCTAGAAGCCTCCGGGTTCTGATCCCAGTTAATGCTTGGGAGACATTGCCCTTGGTTCTAGTCACTTCTTAGCTCCTTTGGCAGTAAGCTTGTCATGATGATCTTACATTTGAATTCCAAGATCCTACTCTAGCTCTTAATTTTCTCCTATGACTGAAAGCGCCGTCTGCGGCAAGTTTAACTCTGTCCAATTGCTGCCACTGCAGGATTGATGACCATGGTAAAGGCTATTGAGGAGATCACTGACCGCATAAAGAAACTGGCCCATGTTCCAGTCCTTGGACTGGTGTTCAAGATACGGGGCTAGGAGATTTCTTGAGGTCTCTGTTCTCAGCAGATTGATAAAAAAAAGATGCAGCTGCATCAGATACCCCCACCTCAGCCATCTCCAAAACCTGCGGTTCCAGTTATGGCTCTCAGAAGAGTCCAGAGGTCCTTCAAGCCTCCTCATTCTGATACCATTCCCTTAACCCCAGCTCTGTAGGTTACGCAACGCAGAGAGTCCTTGAGGGGGGAATTGTAAGGTGAACCCCAAAATTGTGATTTTTTGAAAGGCCTCTCTGCTAAGCCGAAACCTACAGAGAAAAACTTTGAAAAGCATTTTATTTTCTGAAAAGCATTCTTTTTGCAACTGAATCGCGTGGTCTTGTGACTGACACCCAAGGGGCAGAGTTGTCACTTAGAGACTTTAAGGGCTCAGAAGACTGATGCCATATACCTTAAAAAGTTTCAATTAAAATAGAAAATATATTAACAGTGAACGTACCACATTCATCTCTGCTCATAAACTGTGTGTGTGTGTGTGTGTGTGTGTGTGTGTGTGTGTGTGTGTGTGTGTGTAAAGTGCGATCAAGTCACAGCTAACTTATGGTGACCCCAGCAAGGAGCTTTCAAGGCAAGAAGAAGGTGGATTCAAGGCAAGGAGCTTTCAAGGCAAGGAGCTTTCAAGGCAAGAAGAAGGTGGATTCAAGTGGCCTTCTTCTGCAAAGTATTCCTTGGTGGTCTCCCAGGTAGCGACGCTGCTCAGTTTCTGAGATCAGACTACAGCATGCCCTCTTCTCTTCCCACACATTCTTTGCTTATCCTCATTGCACAAGTAAGGCCTTCTGCTGCTAAATAATTTACTCACTAGGATATGAAAGCTGACGGTGAAACTTGCGGATTTTCCATCCTTGTTTTCTGGGTGTATTCAGCAGAAGCTCAGATGATTAAAACAGTTGTGTTAATTAGTGACATCTGAGGCACACAGTTCCCAGTTTATCCAGCACTGTTGTGGCCCTCCGTCATATATATCAGTAAAAGGTCCTATTTAAGATGTTTATTTCAGAGCTGTAGAAAATGGGATGGAAACAAAACCCGAAGGTTTGGATTGCACTGTTCTGCTCCACTTGTAGGGGCTGATTCCACTGGCTGGCTATAACAGAAAGGTTGCAGCTGAGCTCGCTTGTGGCCGCAACATTGTGATTCAGTTTGCAGGTCACCGTTTCTGTTTCTAGCCTTGTCTTGGTTCCAGGCTCTGTGTACTCATTAAACGACGGAACCCGCTAAGAACTGTGTCTGGACTATCTTTGGTTCCTGAGGGCCTGTCTACGACACTAGCAGAATGGATCCTGCGAGATCCAATCCAGTGATATGAATAACAAACAGCCTTTGCCTAGCCCTATAATAATTGGGTTGGATCCACACAAAATGTTCTAGAGACTGAATGGAATTTTTCTGCCTCCTCACTACCACCCGCTGATCTCCACAAAATGCTGTTCCTGAA
The DNA here is from genome assembly GCF_021028975.2 of Sphaerodactylus townsendi. NCBI lineage: Eukaryota > Metazoa > Chordata > Lepidosauria > Squamata > Sphaerodactylidae > Sphaerodactylus > Sphaerodactylus townsendi. The sequence continues at coordinate 13,640 of NW_025950560.1, forward strand.
GGGCAGGGAACCCAGATAAATGATATGAAGGGGTCACAACTCTCTTGGTCCATGTAACGAACTTGCCCCACCCTGAAGGGCTGGCGTACAGCAGGCCAAAGGGAGAAGGCCTTAGCAACAGCCAGAAAAAGAGAAAAAGGCTCCACAAGTAGAGAACCGACCTGATTGGCTGAAAAAGGTCCAATAACGTTTGGCAAAAGCTAGGGGGAGCTAGTATGCTTACAGCACGGAGAGTGGAGTTCAGTGCTGATCGGAGTCTGCCAGAGAGCAGAGCAGAGTGGGGCGGTC
>NW_025950561.1:0-89039 GCF_021028975.2 Sphaerodactylus townsendi
GATAGCCTTTTTATAGCTGGTGAGCAGAAATGAATGGAGGGCTACAAAGTCAAGTTTTCACTATTTATGGACTCCCTGCATGGACTTTCTGCTTCCAAAATATGTGCCCTACCACTGCCCCCTCAGTCTCTTCACATATCATTTGCTACATCTTTGCATGTTCCAGGTCAAATTCTCTGGGCTTTTCTCTCGAAGGGAAGGGTTTTCTGAAGGCAGAATATTTATTAACAACTGGATCAAAAACGGAGGGACAATATAAGCAATTTTGGATTCTAGGTAGAAAGGTGTACAGATCACCTCACTGGTTATATAAGTTGACTTTTTCAGCACATTTTTGTGCTGAAAAGCCCTCCTCAACTTAGTATATGCGAGTGAGGGTCGAGGGCGGCTGATCCGGCCACTTGGGAGGGGGGGGGTGCCCTCCCTGCGCTGGTCTCCTCCCTGTTGCCCTGCCGCCGCCTGCCCGGGTGGTCAGGATAGGCCTTGCCTGGTGACCAGGGGAGGGGAACCCCACCCTCCATTCATGAAGGCCATCGGCTCTGGGCTAGGTGCCAGCTCCCTTGTCTGCTCCCTCCCCTGCAGCAGACAGATAATCAGGAAGGGCCAAGGTCCTCCTAGGTGTGATGGTTCCTGCCTTTGTGCTAAAGCAAGTTGTAATTGAATCACTGTATTGTTTCCTTTGTTTCCATGTTGCAGCTGCACCTTGGCCAGGCGTGGGTGGGTCATAGGGGGGGGGGGGATTTAAGATCTTATCTCTTTGCTATGTGTCCTCAGAAATAGTCAGTCCTCCTTCGTTATGCTTCGGTCAGCCAAGAAAGTCTATAAGGTTGCTTTATTCTGGGACTGTGGAGTCTCACACCTGGGTGCTCTGGCGTGGTGGTGCCCAGCTGCCGCTTCTCCCTGTGGGGCGCATGTGGGACTCGTGGATAGCTGCAAGCGGCGGAGTAAGCAAGGAACCAAGAAAGCGGGTGTGGGAGGAAGGACGCTCTCCTTTTGTTACCACAGGCTGCTCAGGTAACTTTTTTACAGGCTCCAAGGTACCCAGCTCTCGGCAGTTCTCCAGGAACTCCAAGCAAGACCCTCACACGAATCGATTTGTATATATACATAAAGAGAAGGTTTATTGAGATGCTGAATTCCCAAGTGTCCAGCACCTCCGTTCCACACGGCCACTGCGCTTCGCCTCCAGCAGCCTTACAACATCTTAAATACATTTCCTCCTGTCGAGCCTGGGAGAAAGAACTCAAGACATTGCTCCACCACCATTCATTAACAAAATTCAAAACAAACCCAGTCATGCATTTTACATGCAGGGACCAATCAGGAGTTCGGGATAGGGCATTTCCTTTCTCTGGGTTTAGCGCCAGAGTAGGGCGAGGCGGTGACATATGCCCTGGCGGGAGAATCAGCTAAAAGGATCCTTCAGGTATTCGGGGTCAGGAAACGGAGCTGGATGACGATGGGCCCCCTTTTATCTGCCTGCTGACTTAGGATCTGGCAGGGCGGGGCGCTTTCTCCTCGGAGATCTCTTTGTGTGTGTCCATCAGGGGCCTTTACACGTGAAAGGACGGTGAGCTCAGGTGGGGGCTGAGGTGGGACTCCTGCCTTGAGCCAAGCGAGGTTCCACGCAGTCACAGATACAGAGAAGACTTCACAAAATCCTATTTCCCATCTAATACAGGCTTGACTTTCTACCTGCCGCTAACATTGCATTGGGTGAAATAAAACATAGTTTAATCTTTTAGCTAAAACAAAAAATCCAGAAGCTGGGACTAATTCACTTCTGGCTCCTCACATGGTATCACTTCTTTGGTAACACTACCCACTGTCTTCTTTCTGGGTTGCCTGGGGTGGGGGGTGTTGTTAAGCACATGCGTACTTGCAATGCTTTGGCGACATGGGGTAACCCATGATAGGCAACGGGGCCCAGTCCGGGAAGTCCTGGAAGGTGTGGAGGGGCAGAAGGAGAAGATCTGCTCCTCCTGTCTGGCAGCCCCAGCCCGGCTGAGCCTTGCTCCATGCCAGCTGCTCTCAGCCTCTCTGCTGTGGTGCTGGCTTGTTACCACTGAGAAAAAATGGAAAAATTCCCTAAGAATTCCATTTAGTTGTACCTTTTGTAATTTCATAAAACCCCATGACACAGCCAGAGAAAGAAAGTGTATGTATGTCAGTGACAGAACCGACTCCATTGGAAACCTAAACATTGCTCAAAATAATTCTTTTTTTCTTCCCTTTATTTTTATTTCAAAATGCATCTTTTATTACGCTGTAGATTCTGTAGTGTTATATTAATATTTTGCTTGGGTCCTGAATAATCGTTTAAGAAAACTCAGGCTTCTTTGTTGTAATAAGGTATTCTTAAGCAAGCAAAATATATTAGTTGGTAGGATTTGGATATTTGATATTTGGAGCCCAGGAAGCAAGTTGAGGAATCTTTAAAGCAGTAAAACCTCTCACTGAGGACAAAAGACCTTTTAGATTCACAGATTGATTTGATGACAGTAATCCAGATGCTCCAGCCGCTGAAGAACATCCCTGCAACAATTCATTGGACCATTTGATTTCCCTTTTGTTTTAGAACTGAGAGGTGGAGAGCCCTTTCAAGGCAGAACAGTGAACATTGCCTTGAGATTTTTAAGACTCTTGGGTCTGTTATCAGCTCTTTTACATTTCATGAATGGGTTGCTCCGCCACACTCTCTTTTCAGCATTGCAGTAAAGTCTGGGGGGAGGATGTTTCCTGAGATTTTGCTGGCCCATTCAGTAAAAGCTTTAAACCCTCACTCCTGTATTTTGTTTTGTGGAGATTTTCCTTTGTTATATAGGGCAAGGGAACTGCCCCCCTCGCCCATCCTTTGATTTTATGTGTATAAAAAAGGGCCAACACAAATCTTCTTTGGAGAGGGGGGGGGGTGTCCTTTCCTGGGCTTTGCTCAGCCAAGAGGGAAGTCTCTCCCTCTACCCTGGAAATCCTCTCTTTGAAAAATAAAGAATTCCCTGCTTTGAAGAACTCCTTCTGTCTCCTGCATTCTCTCTTTCACTGCTAAAGCTGAAATCACTCTGAAATCACTTCTTTAATTACTGGGCAGCGGTAACAGACTCCGCCCCAATCTCTGCAAGAATGGCCGGTGGGGAGGCTGCATGTGGATGCTCTTGGGGCCCGAAGGGACTGAAATGCATGTGGACAGTCTTTACTCTCTCCCTGTGAAAGGAGTGGGGAGGTGGCCTGCTTCTTCAGAGTTCACTTCTTTTACTTTGGGACTAGATGGGACAGTGCCTCGCAGAGCCTTTCTCCTTCCACCTTTCATCGAGGCTTTCAGCCAGGGACGTAGGTATAGATTTTTAGGGGGGGCTCGGGGGGGCCACACTCCCCACTCCACCCCAGGGCATGGCCACGCCTCCCCAAGCTCCCTGCCCTGCCTAGAGCTTATAAAAAGCAGCTCTCCCTCGGGAGGCCAGGGATGGCAGACTCCTGCTCCCTCCCTCCCTCCCTCCTTGCCCCCCCCCACCTCAGCTGGGCTCCCCAGCCGGCAGTTCCTTCTGCCCTCCCTCTGGGGCAGAGACATAGAGGGAAATGGGAGCCTGGTGCAAAGTCTGAGTTTCTATGAACCCCCCCCCCCCCCCCCCGGCAGCCAAGCGCCAGCGATGCTGGGAATCCACCCCAAACAGCATCACTTTCAAAGGTGTTTAAAACTCAGAGAGCCCAAATCTCTCCTTTTAAATCCACCTTTAAAGGGACACAATCTGGGGTCCCCAGTTAAACAACATTGAAAGTGATGCTGTTTGGTTTAGGTGGGATTTATCCCGGCAAGACTCTGTGAAAACAGCAGAAAGCATATCACTTTCAATGTGGCTTAAGTGGTTAAGAGCAGGTGTGTTCTAAATCTGAGGGAACCAGGTTTGGGATTCCCTGCTCTGTCAGCTTCTCTGAACTGTAGGGGAGGCTTATCTGGGGAATTCAGATTAGCCTGTGTACTCCCACACACGCCAGCTGGGTGACCTTGGGCTAGCTCACAGCTTTTTCGAGCTCTCTCAGCCCTGCACCCACTTCTACACAGGGTGTTTGTTGTGCCAGAGGGGAAGGGCAGCAAGGAGATTGTAAACTCCTCTTTGAATCTCCTACAGGAGAGAAAGGGGGGATATAACCCAAACTCTTCTTCCTCTGGCAACTGCGTGACCTCAGATTCTCTCTTTAAATCCATGCTGAAGGGGTGGATTTTAAAAAGGAAAATCTGGGAAATCTTTGAGTGCTCTGCTGTCAGGGTGCAATTGTTAAGAACTAGAAGCACCAAATGTTCAGGGTATCTTTAGGGACACTTCCTCCTAATGATATTCTCCTCCCAGGTTTCAGGTGAAGTTTGAGTTCAGGGGACCAAAAATTATGGACCCTTAAAAAGTGTAGCCCCCATCTTCAATTAGCTCCCATTGGAAACAATGGAGGATGGGGCACCCCTTTGGGAAGACCATAACTCTTGGACCCCTTAAACCAAACCTCACCAAACCTGGTACGTATCATTAGAAGAAAGTTCTCCAAACAATCTCTTCTGGAAGGTTTGGTGCTAGTTAGCCTAAACAATGCGCCTCCCCTGCAGGCCAAAACCAAAAAACGCTAAAAATGTTTTTTTTAAAACTCCACAAACGGGGGGGGGGGGGGGGGGCGGAGCTTCGGACAGTAAATGGGGGGGTTGGAACCCCGAGAAGCTCCCCCCTTACCTACATCCTTGCTTTCAGCGCCTAGGGAAGTTGTCCTGCACATCCTTCTTTGGCGTGATATCCTCTTTTGAGAACTCTGCTCGGGCTGAAAATGACTCTCTTCAGAGCAGGTTTTTTTTTTAAAGCAATGGGGTCACAGCAGTGTTTCTTAAACTTCATGGTGTGGAACATGTTCAGATGCCTGCTGGTAAAACCAGCACCGTCCCTTGGGACTCAAGGGAGCAGAGTGTTCGGTTTCCTTTTTTTGGCAAACCTTGGAGTAAAGTTACTTTAAAAAATAAAGATCCCAAAACGCTTCGCCCACTTCTGGCAACCTTGAATTGCTCAGCAGTGAAGTGCTCGGGGTGGGGATAGTCTTTCCTTGATTGGCCAAGGTGCAAAAGTTGCTGAGAAAAACAAGGAGGAGTGGAAAGTAAAAGCACAGCCCCTAGGGGATCTCCCAGGCAGTCCTCCAGTGAGGAGTACAGAGCAGAGCCGCCTGCTCGCCTCTGCCTCGCCATGGGGAGCTGAGTGCATTTGTTGCCAGTAAATTGGGGGGTCCCTTTCTCGCCTCCCTGGCTGGGATCAATTCTGGTGGCTCTCGCGACGTGAGGGAGTGAAGTGCAAAAAATAAAGCGAACCGGGAAGGTAAGTGGTGGTCGAAAAGCGGGGTTCCCTTTCTTGCATAGCTTCACCGGTTTTTGGAAAAAAATAAATCAGGTAGGAGTCCTGGGTGAAACGCACTCCAGAGGCTTATGTGGCACCTTAAGTGCTAACATTGTGTGTTTTGAAAGGTTCTGGTCTGAATGCCTTGTACCAACAGTACAGTTGGCTCTTTACTATGTGTGTGTGTGTGTTTGTATATATCTAGGGGTCCCCAAACTTTTTAAACAGGGGGGCCAGTACACTGTCTCTCAGACTGTTGGAGGGCCGTGACTAAAAAAAAAAACTATGAACAAATCTCCTATGCACAAATGTGATTGTAAAATGTTTGATTTCACCTTTTCGTAGCCTTTCTTGTCACATGGTCTATTTTAGAACAAAGTGGACCAAAGCATGCTTCAAGTACAGGGTGAGCTCCAAATATTGTTGGGGAGGCTGTGGGAATACCTTCCTCCTGTAAAAAAAAAAAAAAAAGCAGAACTTTCCCCAATGAAACATTCCATCTAACCCCAGGATCAGGTAGTTCCTTCCTGGGTTCTTCCCTCCCTAGCTGGTACGCTTAGCGATTCACCAGCCTGGGCTGATGCCAATGGGAGTGAGGGCAGAACAGAAAGCCTTCCGAGAGCAACACACATGGAGTAGCCGCTAAGAGGGAAGGGCTGGAGCAGGAGTTGCCACGCAGTAAGGTTTCCAACTCTGGGTCAGAAAATTCATGGAGGATTTGGGGTGCCATCATATAATTGCAATCTGGAACAGCCAAGTTGGGGCCAGTTCCTCCTCTCCCTCGAGCTCCCCCACTGCACATGAATCGAGGCCATTACGCCATGCCTGGCGTGGCCGGATAAATGCCTTCAGGTGGGGCCACATTTTGGCCCCCCCGGCCGTAGTTTGGGGACCCCTGGTATATATATATTCTAATAATACACTTACTGGATACACACACGTATATGCACCTCGCTATTTTGCTACCACTAGGTCCTTAGGGAACCCTTCCCAGATTAAATTTAGGCTGATTTAAAAATCAGGCTTCTTGGATAAATCAGTCAAACTTTTGCCAATTGGAAAATGCGTCACCTGGATAATGTGCTTTGGCACCACACAAAAGCAGCAGAATCGGTGAACCAGCAAAGCCAGTCATCTTTGAGTGGTCTCATAGGGTGCTTTGCTGCTTTTTCCCCTCTGAAATTCTCTTTGATGGGAAGGTGGTCCCATTTGGCAACCTCCCTTCCCCTTAGTGCAATCATGAACTCAGTGATTCCTAACGCATTCCATAATATTTTCACAGGTGCGTGTTGTGAACTGCCTGGAGCCGCCTTTTATACGGCTTGAGGAGAAATAGGCAGCTTCATCGAAAGTCACGCGCATGACAGCCATTGGCGCAGAGGTGAGCAAGCACTCCAGGCAAAAGGAATGGGGCAGCCGGCTCTTGGAGGGGCACAATTGCAGGAGCTGCAAACAATTGGCCCGAGCTGCAAAGCTGCGGGAACAACAGCAGAGCTCTTTATAAGCAAGCCACCGCCCCTGTAAAGCTCCTCGCCTTCTTCTGGCTAGCCTGAAATCAAGAGCCGACGTGACAGCCGCCTCTAGATGAGCTTGAAGTCGTACCGTATTTCAGCCTTTGGCACCGGAGGAATTCATGGTTTCGCGAGGCGCTGCGATTGGAAGTCATCGTTTCATCATGCAAAGTTAAGGCTGTGGTCCCACGCGGAAGGGAACCCTGCAGGAGCCAAACCCTCTCTCCTCCAGAGAGGGGCATTAGAATTTGGCAAGCGTTTACTTTCCCATGGGGAACAAGGGCGATTTTATCTGGACTTCACAATGCCCCCAAGCCGCTCAAGAAGCAAGCAAGAGTTCCAGCCCCGGAGTAGATTGGAGGGCTTCAGGCGGTGGGCAGAGCCCTGTGCGCGAACAGGGTGCGTGCCCAGACACGGCCCGGCCCATCCATGAGGCAGATCTGGTAGTGGGTAGGCTTCTTGGCACTCCAGTGCCAGGGCTCAGTCAGCGATGCGCCGAGGGTGGTTTCATGGCGAAGCGGCTCCTGTTGGGATGAAAAGATGTAGTTCCCTGCCATGCCAGCCCGGCCGCAGGGATTCCAGCATCCTGGCCCAGGAATGGAGTTCCGAGGCGCGAGCCTAGCACTTCCTCTGTGCAGCGCACGGCAGCCTCAGAGCCGGACCCAGCAGCAGCTTGATGAAAAGTTTGGCTGGACACATTACTGCCATGCATTGTATCCCAAGCACTGGAAGCGGTCCCTTCTGCAAATAAGGAAGTTGGACCTTGCCGCACTCCTTTACAGGAGCGGGTGGCAGCACCCCGCCTCCTCCAGTGGCTGTAATGGCTTCCTCGGTGGCTCAGAGTGGTATTGGCTGTATTGCACGGGCTTCCTCCACTTCCCAGCTATCTTCTTCCTGCCAGTGCATCGACGCCAGTCGATGTGTCCATGGGCACTACAAAAAAGTTTAGAGGGGCGCAGACGTCGAAGCCATCTTCTTCACGGCGCCTTTGGTCCCTCTCAGAGGTCACCCAGTTCTTCGCCACTTTTGAGTGAGTCTTCCGGATGATGATAATATCGATGCAGGCATTGGGAGAATTCCCTGGTTTCAGGGTGAAAGTAGGCGCTTTCTCTCCCCTTTTGGTTGAAGCAAAACGTAGAAAAAAAAAAAACTGGAGCTGCCAGGGAGGGTGGCACCCTCTCGGCCACCTTCAGATGACTTTGCTGTGAAATCCTCCTGGGTTGCATCTACTCCAGGAAACTTCAGGAAAAGGGCCTTTAGGACGGTTATGCTATTAAACTGACGTCTCACATCAGGAAGGGGAGACCCGCTTCGGCAGGCGTCCGCACATTGCGGTGATAAGAAAAAGAGGGATAGTCAGGCAGCAGACAGGTCCTTTGACAACTTGGTATTGAACGGGTTTGGGGAGTACTTTGCCCTTAGGTAGCCGCTTTGCGGATGCCCTTGCACTTTCGAAGCCTGGTGAGCATTTTGATTTGCCCATTGATGACTCCATGCGTCCTTCGGCTCGGGTTCTAGCTGGTGACGCTGCAGCCATAGCGTTCTGGTGATGAGGCGTGTCAGAAAGAACAAGTTTCCGCTGGGACTCTGGATCCACGCACTGTGAGACATGGATGGTGGTGGTGCACCCCTCCATAAAAGGAACTGCGTGACAACAGCTTAAGTGATAAAGCACCGAAGGGTGCCCTGGCCAGAAAGGTCCCAGTTAAAAAAAGGAACATGTTTGGATTTTAACAGGGTTCCTGTCAGCCGCCAAGGCGCAAAATACAAGCATCGCCTGTCTTCCGAAGTTAAGCTCCGGCTCACTACGCCCAAAGTTCCTAATGCATCTCCAGGGGAACCTCTCGCAGCTCCTCTGGCCATTGCGGTTGGAACCCTGGCCCGCCCCATCCCAAGAGACAAATAACAGTAGACAGGTCGAGTACAGCCGCTGGCCCCCCCCCCCCCAGAAGAATTGAGGTGCTGGATCCACTTCAGTCCACATGGCCCCTTCACCGGGTTTGTTTACCTTCGCCCTTTGCCAATGGCTAGAACATCAGTACTCCAAATAAGCCGGGGCTTGTGCCGAAGTTTTTTGAGGGAAGGTTTCCTTTAGGGGTTTCAGGATTCCATGCATACATGGGTCCCAGGAGGCGGGCCTCCTTTGCCCCTGCTAACTTAAGATCTGCAAGAGAATTCCCGGAGATAGTGGCTGAGAAGATTCAAGAAGGAGGTGGAGGAGCCGGCAGGATTGCAGGCCCATTTGTCAGCTCTCCCCATTTCGGCTGCATGCGTTAAGGGTCTCACCAATAGGAATCGTTCCCAAAGAAGGCCCCGGGGGAGTACCTCGCGATGATCCAGCACCTTTCTTACCCCAAAGCGAGAGGATCAATAAACGATTCTTTATTGACCCAGCCAGGTGCTCAGTTTGGTAATGCGCCATGCTGATGAGGCGGTAGAGCTTGATCAGGGTGGCTGGCCCCCGAGCCTAACTGGCATTTAAAATGCAATATACAGTTGGCTTTCAGGACTCCTGCCCATTTTTTCCTGGGGATTCTGGACTTTGCTGGGGATTTGTTTCCAGAACCACTGGTATGTTGACAAGGCTGCATGCCGATGGGCTGTCTCGGGATTGCATGCTCAGCATTTGAGGAATTCAGCACCCTTTCTGAGTGCGGGCCTTTACCCACAGGGCACCGCCAGGCTTAGTGACCCACTACCTGGATGATTTCCTGTTCATTGGGGGGTGGGGAACAGGGGAATGCCAAAGGGCATTGCACACCTTCCAGACCTTAATGGAGGAGTTGGGAGTTCCATTAGCCCCCCAAGAAGACGGAAGGACCGGCGGTTTGCCTCAGCTATTTGGGTGTGCAGCTGGACACCTGCCGTGCAGGTACGCCATCACTCCCTCAGGACAAATTGGCGGCCTTGGAAGGCATCGTAGCCGAGGCATTGCATAGCAAGAAATGTAGGCTCTGTTTTCTCCAATCACTCCTGGGCCATTTAAACTTACAGCCTCGCCGGGTGGTTTCTCCAGGCCGGGCATTTTGCGCCTGTCTGGCCAGGTCCCTTTCAGCTGTTGCTTCCCCACATCACTGGATCAGAGTCACCAAGGGCATGAAAACCGACCTTAGGGTGTGGGAGCACTTTTTGGTTGCCTTTAACGGCATGGCTCTGGCAAGCACCCATGGAACCGGGTTCCGATTTTCAACTACACTCTGATGCCGCAGGTGGGGCTGGCTTCGGAGTTTACTTCCAAGGAAGTGGGCCTGGGGCTTATGGCCTCCGGCCTGGCACAGGACCGCATCACCAGGGAGCTAACATTTTTAGAGCTCTTTCCCATCCCATCTTGCTTTCCCATTTAGAGCTCTTTCCCATTTCCCATTATGGCACAGACAATTTCAAAACAAGAGGGTGTTGTTCTGGTGTGACAACCAGGCCATGGTTAGAGTAGTCAATTGCCGGTCCAGCAGATCAGAGCGTGTAATCGTCTAGTGCGAAACCTTGTGCTCACTTGCTTGTTGCACAACATTTCCTTTAGGGCAGCTTTTATTCCAGGTCTGACTAACGAAATTGCCGACGCTCTTTCCCGCCATTAGGTGGATCGCTTCAGGCGTTTGGCCCCGGAGGTGGAGCTGACACTCCAGAGATCGTGCCAGTCGGCCTTTGGGACCTTGGCAGCGAACAGTAATAGAAGGTGTCTTATGTTCTCTAGCTCCGGCATTTCGCTGGACATATGAAGGCCGGAGGGCTTTCCAATCATTCGTAGCTAATGCTGGTAACCCCCCCTCAGCGAGGGGTTGGGGAAAGTTTACTCCTGGAATATCTGGTACACTTGCATGATTCGGGGTTGCACGCACGCACCATTTGGGTGCAGTTGGCTTGGATCACCTTCTTTTGCCAGTTGTCTGGCTTTCTGGACGTCACATCATCCTTTCTAGTATGCAAGCTGTTGGCAGACTGGCCCCGCTTGGTGCCTGGCCAAAAGGATCTCCGACGCCCCATCACCAAGGGGGCGTTGCGTGCCATTACCGGGGTACTGCACAGAGTTTGTTCAGTGGACTATGAAATTCTGTTGTTCATGGCTGCATTTCACTTGGCCCATCATGGGGCGTTCAGGCCCAGTGAGTTAGTCGCCCCCTCTCAAGCTGTGAGGCCAGATAAGGTGCTCCAGTTTCGCCACTTAGTGGTGGCAGAGGATGCCATGCATGTTTGGCTCTCCCATTCCAAGACAGATCAGGCGGGCGCGGGGTACATGGGTGACTATGGAACCAGCAGTCTCTGGAACCAGCAGAGAGGAGAAACAGTGGAGAAGAAGACTGGCCAGGAACAGCAGAGTGAGCTCTGTTGTTCATTTTGGAGGGCTTTTCTCAAAGCCACATCTTTTAAAACAGTATATTTTAACAGGGGTTGGCAGGGGTTATCTCTTTTTCTCCTTGTAAGGCTACTGAGAGCTGAGACTGCTGGGAGGTGGGGCTTAACAGAGGTTCCTTCCTTTGTCCTGGGCTGCTCAGAGGTGGGGGTCCTGAGGTGAGTCAGTCTTTAGTTCAGTCTCTGAACCAGCAATTCTGTTTTTGTTTGTTTTGTGTTTTGTTTTTTGTGTTTTAAATTAATAAGGACATTCTCTTGAGCGATAGTAGTAGGTACAGACAGCTCCAGGGGGCACTGACTAAAAGTTTAATATTTTCTAAATATCTAAACAAAATCAGATATGAAGGCAGGAAGCCAGCAGAGGGATGGGGGCTTTCCAGTGTTTTGCACTGAGTGTCACACATGTATGCACTTATCTTCAAGCCACTTCAGGGACAGAAGTCGTGGGTGTGCCCTCGCTGTAATGAGCTCCTGGCACCCCAAGCCGAACATGCGCGTGAGTTCTCTTTGAAGCCAAAGTGTCAGACCTGGAGAAGCTGAAAGAGGCAGAGAGGGTGACAGACGAGGCTTTCAGGGACCTAACAGCTGGGTCCCACTCCCAAGGTGCGACATCCCTTCAGATGCGTCATGGAGAATGAAGGTCTTGGGGACGGAGGGTGCCAGTCTGGAGTGTGGGTGAAGATGCTACCTTTAGATGGGACTCCCTTCCTTAGGGCTGGTGATCAGATATCCTTCCTCAAGCGACTGGAGGGATACCCCTCAGTGGAGGTGGGGGGCCTTGTAGTGAAGAGTGATTTCGATCATTAGAAATATAGAGGAGTTGGATTTGTGAGAGGCGTGATGACCACATGGTGACTTTGGCCTGCCTGGTGCTAAGGTCATGGATGTTACGCTTCCATCTAGATAGGCTTTTAGACAGTGCTGGGGTGGGAGTCAGCAGTTGTGGTCCACATTGGCACCGACGATTTACGATTGGGGAATGTAGCCGGAGGTTCTGGAAGCCAAATTTATGGGCTGCTAGGTAACAGGTTGGAAGTCCAGGACCCCCAAGATGGCATTCCCTGCAGAAATGCTACCTCGCTGTTCCATGCGAGGGCTTAGCTTTCAGGCAAGCTTTCGGAGATACAGGTGGGTCTTTAATGCGTGGGATGTGAAGGTGGTGTAAGGGCAGAGGGTTTCCAGATTTTGTCAGGAACTGGGGAACCTTTTGGGACAAGGCAGGCCTGTACAAAAGCGGGACGGATCTTTATCTTAAATCCAAAGAGGTGAACCAGAAGCTTGCTTGGCGCCAACATTGTAAAAAAAAAAAGGCAAAGGTGCGCAGAACAGCTTTCTAAACTGAGCCCTGGGGAAAAGCCGACGCAGGAGCTGAGGTGACTTCTCGGTCTCGGGAATACCAGTATCTATGGGGATGCAGACAGAGAGGGAGGTTTTTCTAAATCAACCACATACAAGCAAGCAACATAGCAATGTGCATGTGATAAGCGGGATAGTGTCTACAAAAGACTTGAGGGTAAAGCTACATAAATCCCAGGTTAAGGACACAGAGACAGGGTATACAGGTGTCTCTATGCTAATAGTGTAGAAGCCTCCTCTGACTCCTTAAAAATGCGGGAGTTGGGAGTACAGAGTTTTGAAGGAGGACTTTGATATAGTGGGCATTAAGTAGAGACATGGTGGAATGGAGGAGAACCAGTGGGATGCTGTTATACCAGGCTACAGGCTCTATAGGAAGGATATAGGACAGGGCGATTGGGGTGGAGCGTTGCCCTTTACATAAAAGGGAGCATAGTGTCACATGTAAAATAGACAATGTAAGGGGAGCTGGTTCCCCTACAGAATCAGGTGCGCGAAGGACAGTTTTCTAATATTAGGAATATATTATCGTCCCCTGACCAAAGTGCACACAAGAAAATTCTGAGATGGAAAAAGAAATTAGAGAGGCTTCCAACAAAAAAACAAAAAAATGCGTAGTGGGGTAAATGGGTGATTTTTAACTATCCCCATATATAAACTGGAAAAAAATGCATGTTCAGGCTCATAGTAAGGAGAGAACATTCCTGGATGTGCTAAATGACTGTGGCTTTTAGGAGCGGCAGATGGGTTGTGGAACCTAAACCGCCAGGGGAGAGGTGATCCTCTAGATCTAATTCTATGTGGGACTCCAGGACCTGGTGTGCAGGAAGTCAGTGTTAAGTTGAGCCGATAGGGGAACAGCCAATTGGCACAATGCTGTCAGGATTCAGTGATCTCTGCATTGCGTAATCAAGTGACAACTACTAATGTAGTTACATCTTCGCCTTCAGAAAGGGAAATTTCTCAAAGATGAGGGGGATAGTGCGCAGGAAGCTGAAAAGGGTGCAAAAATCAAGAGAGTCATAAACTGTCCAGTGATGCTTGGAGGTTATTTAAAAACACAGTGATAAAGCTCAGCTGGAATGTGTTCCGCGAGGGTTAGGAAAGCGCAGCTCCCAGTCCAAAAAGAAAGCCACCATGGTTAGCACAAGAGAGGTTGAGGAAATTATCAGAAAAAAAGAAAATGACTTTTAGAAAAATGGAAGTCCAGTTTGGACTGATGAAGAATATGATGAGGGAAACACAAAATGGTGGCAAAAAAGAGAAACAAGTTAGCTGTAAGGGAGGCAAAAGCGACTCATGAGGGAATGCACATTGGCTGTAACATCAAGACCACAGCGCTAACAAAATGAAGCCTTCTTCAAGCACATCAAAAGCTAAGTGAAGCCAGCTAGGGAAGCGGTAGGCCCAAGTTAGGATGACAAGGGAAACAAAGGGTGTGCTAAGAGATGACAGGGGAGATTGCAGAGAAGCTGAATGAATTCCTTTTGCATCTGTCTTCACCCAAGAGGAGGTGGAGGAAAAATTCCTGCACCTGAACCAAGCTTCTTAGGAGGCGATTCCTGAGGAACTAGCAAAGATAAGTGGTAGACAAGCGAAGCATAAGTTCTGGCAGCCATTGATAAACTCCACAAATGCTACTCGTAAATCCCTGGCCCAGGATTGTATCATCTGCCACAACTCCAAGAGTTCTTAAAGAGCTCAAGCATGAAATTGTTGATCTTTCTCACCTTTTAATATGGCAACTTCATTCCCTGGAAATCAGGCTCCATCCCTGAAGAAGACTGGAAGATGGCCAATGCTCACACCAAGTCTTTAAGAAAGCGATCTAGGGGGGACTCCAGGAAAATTACAGGCCAGTCAGTTTTGACATCTTGTTCCTGGTAAATTAGTAGAATCTATCATTAAAGATAAAAATTATTAAACATGTAGAAAAGCAAGACCTCAAGCTTGGAGGAAGAGTCAGCATGGCTTTTTGCAGAGGCAAATCCTCTGGTCTTACAAACTTACTTCAGAGTTCTTTGAGGGTGTAAACAGGCATGTGGATAAGGGGGAACCAGTGGACATTGGGTTCTACTTTGGATTTCCCCTCTAAAGGCTTTGACAAAGTTCCTCACCAGAGACTATTGAGAAAAACTCCAGCAATGTGAAGGAATAAGAGGGGAAGTCCTCCTATGGATTAAAAACTGGTTGGAGGAAACAGGAAGCAAAGAGTGGGTGTAAACGGGAAATTTCACCAATGGAGAGAGATGTAAGGAGTGGTGTCTCCTAAGCTGATCCTGCTTCGGGACCAGTGCTCCTTTTAACCTAAATTCATAAATGACCTGGAAGTAGGGTGGGTGGTAGCTGCGGTGGCCAAATTTGCAGCGATAGATGCCTGCAATTACATAGTGTGGGTGACAGAAGTCCTGCCAAAAAAGGGTGATTGGCGTAAGAGCTCCAAGCCGTGACCTTTGATAAATTAGAAGTGGAGTGGGCTCAGAAATGGCAAATGCAGTTCAATGTAGCAAAATGTAAAGTGATGCACATAGGGGCAAAAAAAATCCAAACTTCACATATTGCCACGCATCACAGGGCCAGTGCTAGTACAGGTCACAGACCAGGATAGGGATTTGGGCGTCTTAGTTGATAGTTC
The DNA here is from genome assembly GCF_021028975.2 of Sphaerodactylus townsendi. Taxonomy (NCBI): domain Eukaryota; kingdom Metazoa; phylum Chordata; class Lepidosauria; order Squamata; family Sphaerodactylidae; genus Sphaerodactylus; species Sphaerodactylus townsendi. The sequence continues at coordinate 15,210 of NW_025950561.1, forward strand.
CATGGGGAATGTCAACTCAATCGTAATGGCAGCTGTGAAAAAAAGGCAAACTCTATGCGCTGGGGATCTGTATTAGGAAAGGAATTGAGAATAAAACTGCAAAGATTGTCATGCCCCTTATATAAAGCTAAGTGGTGCGACCGCGACTTGGAGTACTTCGTAAGGTTCAGTTCCTGGTTGCCACATCTCAAAAAGTATATTGAAGAGATTGAAAAAGTACAGAGAAGGGCAACGAGGATGATTGAGGGACTGGAGCACCTTCCTTATGAGGAGGAGGCTGCAGCGCTTTGGGACTCTCTTTAGTTTGGAGAGGAGGACGCCTGAGGGGATGATTGAAGTCTATAAAATTATGCATGGGGTAGAAAATGTTGACAGAGGAGAGGAAATTCTTTCCTCTTTTCTCACAATACTTCAGAACCAGGGGGCATTAAGCATTGAAAATGCTGGGGGAAGAATTAGGACTAATAAAAGGAAATTCACTTCTTCACGCTAACGCAGGTGATTGGTGTTTGGAATATGCTGCTGCACAGGAGGTGGTGATGGGCCACCAACCTGGATAGCTCTTTAAAAGGGGCTTGGACAGATTTTATGGAGGAGAAGTCGATCTGTGGCTACCAATCTTGATCCCTTTCCTTTGATCTGAGATTGCAAATGCCTTGAACAGTCCAGAAGGTGCTTGGGAGCAACAGCCAAGAGAAGGCCATTGCTTTCACATCCCGTGCATGTGAGCTCCCTAATGGCACCTGGTGGGCCACTGGCGCAGTAGCAGAGAGCTGGACTAGATGGACTCTGGTCTGGTCCAGGTGGTTTGTTCTCTTATGTTCTTATATCATATGTCCCCGTGCCTCCACAAGCAATCTGGTTACAGTTCAGCGGCCCAGGTGGGAGGGCATGCTTTTTCTTATTCATCAGCGACTGTTCCCCTGCCAACCAGGTATCAGATGTCGGCCGCGGTTAAGGGGTTGCCTGAACGAATTGGGGTTGCTCCCTGCAAGGAGTTCTGGGCTCCATTCATTCCCGCGATAGGGTGGCCTACTTTTCGCAGGGGTCCAGGAGTGACAGGGCCCCGTCCAGATCCAGGCCGTGAGGGCAGGTGGCGCTTTGGGAGCATCTTCTTCAAGGCCTATGTGGGCCCTCACTTCTATCAACGCTTTAACCCCCCCTTTGCAGTAGCCCTCTCAGCTTCAGCATCACCCAGACTGCTCCGCCGCAGGTGTGGATCATGGGGCACAGGCATCATCATGGAGAGAGTCTCTGGGCATACGCAGCAGCTTATCTTCTGGCTAGGCCAGAACCTGGGCTGGACCCAGTGATGGGAGTTCCGTGGCTGGGTCAAAGCTGCATGAGATGGGCCAAGTTAAAATGGGCGTGTGTGCCTCGGTCATTATCCACATGGGCTGCCCAGACGTATTGGTCTTTGCAGCTGCGGCAAGAACGTACCTGCTGGGCTATGCAGAAAGCGGCCTTTGAACTGTCCTCCTGAAGATGGCCAGCCAATTCCTTCAACAGCTCCATCACCAATTCGCCTCAACACCAAACTGGTCTGGTCCAGGCTGCTGTAGCGATCCTGTGGAGGGATGCTGAGCCGCCCAGGTAAGGTGGACCAGTGCTGAACGCTGGTGGCGAAAGGTGCGGACATGTAGCGCGCAGCTGCACGTAACGGTCGCCCTTTCACTGGGTGCAGTACCGCGGGTAGGACCACCCCCGACATCACTTATGACCTCAGCATGCACTCTTCCGCTCGGATGGCTGCCCTCCACCTTTCCGTGGTAGGGGATGGACATGTGGCTTCATGCCATCCAGCACACACCCTTCCTCCGCTTGATTCAGGCTTCTGAGAGAATCCTGGGGCAGTGAGCTGGCGGGCAGCTCATGGGCGGTTGGCAATGGAATCGCTAACATCTGTGGGGAGAAGCTGAGCTGGGCTTTAAGGAAAGCTGGCGTGGGGGGATGGGGCGCAGCCAGCAAGCAAGCCGGTAGGACTTTAGCTGGTGCTCCGCCTACCCCAGCAGCAGGAAGGGTTGACACCAAGGGTATCCACCCCGGTGGCTCCCCGCTTCCCGCCAATGCCCTGCAATAGGGATTGGGAACAGCGATGGTCGGTCAGCAAACGGTGCTGACCTGCTGATGCGTTGTGGATCCGCTTTGTCTCCCAGCTTCTTGAGTGTTATGGGTTTTGGTTAATTAATAAATTCGGGCTGTGGCCCACCCATTTCCCGCAAGGCAAGTCCTTGTTAAGTGTTTATTTTCCGGCCAGGGAAGGGTCTCACACCATCTGCACGCGAAATGGTCTTGGAAATACTGCAAGTACTTGGTGGTATTTTCTGCGTGTGCCATAAGACAACTTTCCCTTTTAACCCAGTGAAAATATTCTAAAAATTGGGGCCTCGCCTTTATACGCCAGGTACGTCGCCTTATAGGACGGGTGCTGAAAACTCTCCCGAAGCCGGACTGGAGAATCTGCGGGTTGTCGCTGCATATGGTGGGGGGAGCTCAAAAGTCCCCTCCCCAGACCTCGCCGGCAGAAGACCCACCTCCTCCCCAGGCTAGCTCAAGGGAGGGGTTCCCATCTTGACTGGCTGGAGGGGATCTCAACCCCCTCCCGCAGACTTCAGGCTACAGACTCCCGGCAACTTCTTATGCCGCTGGCAGGACCCTGTCGCTGCAGGTCCAGGCCAACGCAGGGATGTGGAGGGGAGGAGGTCAGGACAGACAGAAGCTCCTCCAGTTCCTCCCGGGCCGGGAACTCCGGCAGGGCCGAGAGGATGCAACGAGCCGGACGCTGCCTCGAAGCGAAAGCACGCGAGGCCTGCAGCATCCTGCGCAGGGCAGGCCTGTGGACGGTGGGGGGTTCCGGGACCGCTGAGGCTGGCTGGACGGGCAAGGAGGTCGGGAGGGTGGTGGGGCAGAGCAGGGGAGGGGTCTTTATTGGCAGAGCAGAGCCAGGAGGGGGAAAAGCATGGAGGAAGAAAAGGTGCCAGGCCTGTGAAGGGAGAGAGGAGGAGGGTGAGGTGGATGGCTGAATGTGGGGAGGCTGGAAAGGAGAGAAGAGGAGAGGTGCAGGAAAGAGAGAAGGAGGAGAGACAAGGAAGAGGAGGAAAATACGGTACAATAAATAGGTGCTGCATCTCGGACTTATGCCAGGCCTTGTTTTTCTAATGTTGGTTTGGAGTAAAAGATGACTTAGAGAGGCTGGCTGAAACACACGGATGTTCTGTTTCTAAAGTGCTCAGTTTTCTTCTGTGAGCTAAAGGCTGGATGGGCTTGGAATGGGTTCCCTCACCCTGGTGAGATTGAAATATTTGGGTGAGCCAGTAGCTGTCCTTACCTGATCCCTGTCTTTACTTGGTTGGTTTAGTGGTAAGCTTCTATCTCTCTGTAACATTGCCCAAGTTTGCAACTGGGTAGCACATTCTTTAACATGGTCACAGAGACACCTCCACCGGAGCAGCTGGGGAGATCCGGCTGCTTGGGAGGGAAGGGGTGCTGGAATTCAGGACCCACTCTAAAATTATGGCAAGAAAAGAGAGGAGTCTGTTTTGGTTCTGAAAAATCTGGGGGCTTTTGGAATCACCCTGACAGTGCACAGTAATTATGGACTTGGAAGGATGTAACTGTACTTAGCATTGCACTTTAATGTGTTAAGGCAGATGTCTGCATGTCAATAGAGCAGAATTGTCATATTGTTCTTGCTTCATCTAAGCACCTTCCATCCTCTTGGGATGATTTTATATTGTTCTTACCTCGGTACTTGTAATGCAAGGCACTATTGTAAACCCCTCTTTCTTTCTCTGGAAGCAAAAAAATGCTTACTGCATTATTATTAAGTAAATACAAGTTAAAGTTAAAACTTGACTCCTTTAAAAGTTTAACTTTGCTAGTCTAAAAAACTGATGGCACTACTCCCTCAGAATAAATGCTATGATTTACTAAGGGAGAAATGTCTATAGTGGGGAAGCAGTAAGAACAGGAAAAAGGGCAAATCCAAGATGGAAAAATGGGAGAAAAGGGAGACAAAAAAAGGGGGAATGGGGAAATGGAAGTGGGAAATGAGACAGGAAAGCGTGGGGAAGGGAGGGGAGGACCATCATAACTCATGGAACTACCATAGGTTGCTTCTCTGACCATAGTGCCTGGGGGAACAGCTCCTTGTCTCTGCAGCATTGCAGTAAATCACCACAGCGGCCTCAACCTCACCAGATAGAGCATTCCACCATGTAGGGGCCAAGTGATCTAAAAAAGGCCCTGGTTGAAGCTTAAAGCCAGACTTCTCTCAGGCCACTCACAGCACATTTTTACTTAGCTACTCACTGCTAACAAGAATCTTTGGGGACCTATCAAGGTCTCATAGGTACACGGCCTCCTTTAGGATTCCTGTATTCTGTCTTCACATTGAGTGTCAATTCCTTTTCAGACCTTATCCAAGGAAATGAACAAAGGTAGGACATGAAGCACAGAATTTTGCAAATAGTAAGCTGCCACTCCCCAACCCAGGAATGTGTTCAGTGGAAGAGGTCTGCACACGACATGTTCCCACACACATGCTTTGGCTTCTGTAAACCTCAAGTTCTAGTGAAACCCAGATTTTTTGGCATAACATACAGAGAGCCTTTATGCACATATATATTTGTGCACCTGTAGGTTTTGTCCCTCAAATTTCCACTGAACACACAATGTACAGCCTCATAGGGGCAAAGCCTGTCTTGGCAAATCTGCCTTGTTTCCACATACATGCCCTCAGGAAAACCTCTGCCTCCTCCTTGTACTCTTCTGAAAGGGCTGAAAAGGAGATAAGGGGAGTTTGGGGAGGAGCTTATTTCCTGATCTATACCATGAGCCTGAAGTGACTTAACAGGGCTTCACACAGACAATAAATCTTCCTCTCAGACTCCTTGAAGACTCTGTACATCCTAGACCAGAGGGGGGGTAGAATTAAGGTCAGAAGATATCCTTCTTTATTTCCTATGACCTTCTATTTCCTATGACCCTGTATGTGATAGCATATACAATTGTTTGGGATGGAGGGTGCAGGCTCCCTCTCCCTTTTTTTTCTTGAAATGATATTTTATGATCTCTATGGTTTGGGAGGGGAGGGGGGGTATAATGAGAATGACCAGTGCTTCTTCACTGCACTGCTTAGCAGGAATTTTTTTTAAACAATGTGTTGTTCTGCATACCCATAAGAGTCACTTGAGTTTAGCTTCGTAATATAAAACCCACTCTTATGAGTGGAAGGCCACAATTCCTGGATAGCAACAAAACCATTAACATTGCTATATTACGTTAAGTGATCTACTTTTCGTGATAAGTACAAACATGTTTATATAAGCTTTGTATTGAATAACAAAACATAAAACTAACATACATTATTTACATTATCGATGACATACTATATACATACACTACAAATAATAACAACATTACTTACTTCTACTTTACCTATTACAATCAATTCCTACTACCTAAAAATCTAGCATCATTACTCCTCTTTATCTTATATAACATACTAACTTACTAATCTTCCTCTCAAATTCGTTTTTCTTCTTCTTCTTAATGTTATCTTAACAACACCTTATTTCTTGATCTCCTTTACTAGCTTCTTCTTTTATTCTTAAAAAAACCAAAAGTTTTCTCTACTTCTAACTAAATCTTTCTTTTCCCCCCTTCTCTATTCAGTTATTTCCTGCATATAATCCAACTCAGATTTATAAATTCCTATATTTATATATTAAGAAAAAAAAGGAAAAGACAACAAACTTCTAATCCTTCACTAACCTTATACTTCAAATAATACAATAACTTTGTAAAATATTCCTTTTACATTCTTTCTTCTAATGTTCATATATTTCAAAAAAACGGAGCCCAGTTCCTCAATAAAAGTCCTTATTTTCTTTGTTTTTTTTAATAATTATGACAATTTGTCGCTTGCTGTGTATTTCCTCGTTAGAAAGATTCAACCAGTCTCTCACTTTTGCTGGCACCTTGCTCCGGAACTTCCAATTCTTGACTGCTTGCATCGCAGTGTCCTTGCTGCTGTGACCATATATACAACAAAAGTTTTTTATATTTCCAAAAGTATTTCTCTTAAACTTCTTTGTCCATACTACTATTAAGTACTCCTTTGTCAATTTCTAAAATGCACATTCATGGATTTGCTTCTATCATTTCACTAATTTCTTAACCAAAATCTTTTTTAATCTTTTTACATCTCCCACCTTCAGCTACATGCCTCATATGAGCCTCCATTTACTTTCTTTTTTACATCTCCAACATCTGTTGGATCTCACTTCCTTTATACATTTCCGGGTTATTATTTTAGTCGTAAGCACAAGTGCCACCTGTAGAACATTTTTAGCCAATTTTTTCTTCTTAAACTCTCTACATTTCTGCTATAAATGTAATATCTTTCCCATAGGTTGTCCCATTCTTCCTTACTTCTAATAGTAAGGCCTATTGATTGCGCCCAAATTATCATATATTACTTTTTTTTCCTCTCTGTTTCTTTTTTTTCTTTTTTCTAATAACAATGTATATACTCTTATCATACTCCTTTCCTCTATCTTTAAATAGAGCTTCCCACAAATCGCATTTATTCAGTTCAAAACCCTATTTGGACATCTTCTTTCATAAATTTGTCTTGCATTTGAAGATAGAGAGTAACCACTTAAGGCATTGTTGCCCATCTATTATAATTTCTCCTTCTTCTTCCTTCCATCTTCCATTCATTATTAGTTTTTTAACTATATTTCTGCATCTAATAGGGATTTATAAATCATATTCATTTTGTCTTAAAAGATACAAGCTCAGCCCTTGTGGGGATTATCCACCAAGTGGTGTTTTTGTAGGAGTGTTGAGTTCTTATAGCCTTCCCATACCATTCCTAACCGCTTTTCTTATGTAATGGTTATAACAAAATTCTTTTATTCATCTTAAATCTTTATCATGCCATAAATAGTTCAGTTCAGTAACCTTGTATTAGGCATTTTCAAAAAGAAGAAAAGACAAAGTGTCAAAACGTAATACAAGCGCTAAGCTTAGCAAAACCTGAGGTATTTTTTCTAACCCCACAAGACTTCTCTAAAAGAAATTTAGCTCACAACTTCAGATAGCTCGGCTTCTGTACTGCGGTTAAAGCAAATCTTCAATCGCTTTTTAACGTTGTTCGATAATGATATTTTAAAATTTGACTCTGTGCCAAATAATAAAAAATATGTATTTTTAAAATACAGTTAAAAGTAAGTAAAATGGGGAATAAATTAGCACTTTTAAAATGGTTGTCAGGTATAGAGCTGTACCATACTTGTTGTATGAGCATTGTAATCTCCAAGAAGAAAAAAACGTGATGGCAACAGGTAGGGTTAGAAATTTTCCTCGCCACTAATACAATACAAGCGGGGTGGATTAGTCTGGAGACGAGACATCAGCATTTCTATTTGGCATCTAGGGAGGACATGGGTAAGAGAGTCAGTGGAGCCACAGCGACAGTCTTTGTTGTTTTGGAATTTGGTGATACCTTCCGCTGGTAGAGGCTGAAGGAAAACTGTTGAATCTACTAACATAAATGCCCGCACGGTAAGCAACCGGTAAAGTAGTTGCTAGGTAATTGGCTATTACTCCTAACTCTGGGAAGGATGCCCAAAGCCCGGGGAGAACAGACAGGAATTTTTGATGAATAGAAAGCCTGGCGCCTCATGGTCTTTCTCAGTCTGTCTTTGATTAGGCAGAAAAAATAAAGTTCTCATAGCTGTTTTGAAGTACAGTTAGATTTATTCCAAGGCTCCTAAATTTTGTTGGTAATTGCCTTGGACCATTTGGAGATGTAATTATCTTTAAGTAGGTGTACGGTAATGTCGCCATCGGATCTAAAGTGGATCTTTGGGAGCCAGGAATTTTATTACATGAAAAATCCAAGGTTAGTAGGTTTCGGGACTGTGGATAATCCACCATTCAAGACACAGAGTAGTGAAGGTGATACTCATTGGGGACTCCTATTACTCTTTTCCTCAGAAATGAGGCTTGGATTAAATCCCATTTCTGAATTGAAAGCTATTGATCCATATGGGGTATAACTCCCAGTAGAGAGTCTTTGGAATCACCTTTGCTTGGAAAAATCTTCAGGGCAAAAGCAATGATGGATTGAAAACCTCTTCCTGTAATAGAATGTGGGTGATACCTGATAGCAGCCTTTTCCCCCCCGAAGTTATGTGGAGCAAGATCTTTGTAGTGACCTACTGGAAATTATATTGGAAATTTAGGCCTAAATATTTAAAAGATTTTGACCTTGGATTAAGATGGATGTTATTGATTTTCCATGTCAATCTGTTTCCAGCGTGGTTAGAGAAAAAACTACTATTTTGGATTTTATGTAGTTAACTTCTTTAGTTCGCTTATATCACAGTAGTTAAAGAATGCTTTTAACATATCTCTGGCCAAGGCCAACTCTGGTTTCCATATATAGAATGGCAGTATCGCCGGCATACAGTAAGCAATGGAATAGGGTGACTCTCCCTGCTTTCTAGTGGATGTCCTTTCTACCGTGTTGAGATGGTCTTGCAGGTCATTTATATATATAGGTTAAATAGGTGCTGGGCCAAAGCACGCACTCTTGTTCTGACTCCTCTTGAGGTAGGTATTTTGTTGGAGAGTGAGCCCGAAAATGGTTCAGCTCTTTACCTGGCAGGAGAGGTTGCACTGTACAAGCTCTAATTAGCATGAATAAACGAGGATCCATGTCCATTTGGTCTAGTTTGGACCAGAGAAGGGTCCTAGAGACACTCATCGGAAGGGCATTACCTCAAAATCCAAAAATGCTACTGTGATAGAGCATTTCTCTTTTGTCCTTGGTTAGAGTATTATATTTGTCCACAAGAAAAAGAGAGAGTGAGACAGAAAGTGGTCAATTGTAGATTTCCCGGCTCTTAAATCCACCCTGTTGTGGACTCTATATAATCCTGTTTTTATTTTGCCATGTCATTAGTTTGTTCTCAAGATATTTTTGCATAGAGTTTTCCTAAAAGGTTGATAATAAGCTGATAGGTCTGAAGTTCTCTGGTCTGTTCGTTGGTCCTTTTCCTTATGGATTTCAAGGCACAATAATTGATGAGGAGCCAAGTTTCAGGAATTATTCCATACTGGTCAAATGAAGGAGAACAGCTTGATCTAGAATAGGGGCCCACCAGTCAGTGTGTGTGTTCCAGGAATACCTCGCCAGGGATCCCGCCTGGACCGTGGGGCCTTATTTCTTTCTTTAAATGATGAATTAAATTATGTATGTCCCTTCTAGTAAGTAGGAGATGGCTATGATCGAATGTTGTCTCCCATGGCCCAGTTTCTCCCATATATCGATGATGTGGTAGCAGGATCACTTAAGGAGAACTGAGAAATAGTTGGTCCATTGGGGTTCGGTTACATTTTGCAGCAAGTAATGGTTTGGGGAGGTCCTGCTCACTATTGCCCATAAGTAATTGTTTGGTGTTATTAGGATTTTAGGGAAGGCCAGATAATATTGGCTATTGTCCATTGAATGTTGGTAAAACTGGGATCTCTTTTCCTTTGTAGTAGTATGTTGGTGTTCCTCTTTTTCTGTTGTAGATAGGTTACTAGGGATGCACGCAGTCGTTGGTATTATATGTGGTCTTAAATATTGCTCTCCTAGCAGTCTCTTTTGACTCTGGATACAGTCGTAATCGAATCCAGCTTTGTTTTAGGGAGCCATATTGGAATTGAGCTCGCATTGCGTAGGTGAATGTAGTCTGGTGAGTATTTCAGAGAAGCATTCCATGTTAAACGGCTTGGATCAGAGTTAATAATCAGGTCTTTCAAATTGTGGAAGTGATCATTGACCAAGGTGGATGATAAGGTGATTTGCCATCCTGGGCTTAATTTCAGTGGATTTTTTTTTCTATATAACTCTTTTTTGGTTAGAGAGTTTTCCATAGTTGTAACTTTATTGCAGAAACACAAGTTCTTCAGGGATAGCAAGAGGGTTAAGTGGTCACTTTCTGTACGTTTTCCAATCTTGAAGGAGTGGATGAGTTCTATGAAGTTAGGTGTGCAAATTCCATAGTCTATTATGCTGCATCCCCTGGTGGAGAAGATGAGCAAGATGGTGACGGGACGGCTGCTTTGATTTTCTCTCCGCTGCAAGCTAAGTTTGTTTGATTCTCTTATCTCTCCTTTTGGCTCACTTCTCTGGCTCCAATCTGTTCTAACTGCTACAACCTGCAACTAGATGCCACTAATGCCATAAATAGGCGTGCCAGCCATAAATTAGGTCAAATCCCTCTACATTTAATATCTCTTTCTTTTCTAATCCCATCCAGTCTTTTAGCCACATCATGGCTGCCACTTGGTAATATATTTTCAAATTTGGTGCTCCTAACCCTCCTCTTTCTTGCCTATCACAAACATTTTTATAATTAATTCTCAGATTTTTATTGTCCCAAATAAATTTTTGTATTTCTTTTTTCCACTGTTGGAAACATTTATTATTCGTTATTATGGGAATCATTTGGAAAAGAAAAATCATTTTTGCCAAGATGTTTTGTTTAACCGCCGCTATTCTACCTAACAAAGATAGTTTCATCTTTTCCCACCTGATCATTTTCTTCGGAATTCCTTTCCAAACATTTTCATAATTATTTTTGTAAAGCAGGGAGTTGTGTTTAGCCAAAACTATTCCCAGGTATTTGACTTTATTCACTATTTTATAATTCGTAATTTGTTGCAGCTCCTTCTCCTGTTCTTTCCTCACATTAAATAACATTATCTTGGATTTGTTCTCATTTACCTTAAGACTTGAGATTTCAAACTCTTCCAGAACTAATTTCAGGAATCGAATTGATTCAAGCGGCTGTTCACACATCACTATTATATTGTCAGCAAATAATCTTATTTTATAATCTATTTTTTTAATTTTAATGCCGCTAATGTTCTTTTCTTCTTTAATTTTAGTTGCTAATATTTCTATTGCAAATATAAATATTAGTGGGGATAGGGGACAGCCTTGTCTGGATCCATTCCTAATATTTATTTCTGCTGAAAGTTCATCATTTACTTTTATTCTCGCTACTTGGTTATTATATATGGCTGATAGCCAATCTACAAATTTGTCCCCACATCCTGCTAGTTTTGAGCATATAGTCCCAGGAGATAGAATCGAAAGCCTTTTCCATGTCCAAAAAAATTAGGGCAGCTTGCTTATCAATTCTCTTATTTAAATATTCTATTAAATATTCTATTAATTCTCTTATTTAAATATTCTATTCTATTTAAATATTCTATCACAACCCTTGTGTTGTTTCTCATAAATCTTTTTGGAAGGAATCCATTTTGTTCTACTCCTATTACTTCTGTTAGTACCTCTTTAAGTCTCTTTGCTAATACAGAAGCAAAAATCTTGTAATCTGTATTCAACAGTGCAATGGGGTGGTAATTTTTTACAGATGTTAAATCCTGTCCTTCTTTTGGCAGCACAGTAACCACTGCTTCCTTCCAGGAGTTTGGAATTTGTTTCTTATTTATAATATTGTTCATTACCAGTTGTAAAACTTTAGCCACTTGATCTTGATATGCCTCATAAAATAAGGCTTAAAATCAATCTGGGCCTGGTACTTTTCTTTCTTTTAATTTACTAATAGCCCCTATTATTTCCTGATGTGAAATTTCTTTGTTTAATATTTTCCCATGATAGTTTTTAAATTTTATTTTACAGTTTTTCTTTAGATATTCATCTATTTTTTCTTCTGCTATTGTCGGTGCTTTATATAACTTTTCGTAATATTCCATAAATTTTCTTATTATTTCAGATTGTTTTGTAAAACTATTTTCCCCTTCCTTTAATAGTATTCTTCTTCTTTTTTGCTTTTCTTGTCTTAAACGTCATCCTTCCTCGAAACCCCTGCTGATTCCCGTCCTGGGAGAACGGGAGGGCTGGCTGGCTGTCTGACTCCTCCTCCACGTCCCTGCAAGCCACTGCCCTGGTTTGTTTGCATTTTCAAACTTATTTAAATTGGCATATTTTAATTTTTTCTCCATGTCATTTATCACTATCATATTCATTTGATTTTGCAAATTATTGAGTTCTGTTTTTAATTGTTTATTCTTTGGATCATTCTGGATTTTTTCTTCCCACTCTTTCATTTTTTCTTGCAATTCTTTCTCCTTTTTTACTCTTTCTTTTTTCCATCTATTCCCTTCTCTCATAAAAATTACCCTCTTATATGCTTTGCATGTTTCCCATACAATGTCTACCCCTACTTCTCCTGTCAAATTTTCTTTTATAAAAAGTTCCAATTCCTTTCCCCCCAACTCTAGACTTACGTTTTTAGTAAGTATTCGTTTAACCTCCATTGTCTATGTATTTTCCCTCTTCTTAATGTCCATGATAGTGCATTATGATCCGACAACCATTTTGGTAAAATTCAATCTTTTTAGTTAAGACATTTAATTTCTTTGTTCCCATGATCATATCCAACCGTGCAATGATTTAAAAAAATCAGATGCATAAGTATACTCCCTTGCTTTACCATTATGTACTCTCCAAATGTCTTCAATAGCCAAATTTTCTTTCATGGCAAAGAAGGTTTCTGGTAACTTCCCTCTGATCTTTTTCTTTTTACCTGTAAATTTTTTATCCATTTGTAGTGACATTATGCCATTCCAGTCTCCCATTAAGCACATATTCTCATAACCCATTAATTTATCAGCCAAATGTTTAAAGAACACTCCTTTCTTTTCATTTGGAGCATATACCCCAACCAACAATAATCTTTCTCCAAACCAGTCCACTTCCACTGCAATATATCTGCCTTCTTCATCATTTATTATTTCTTTAGGGTTATAATAGTCTTTAACATATATTACTACCCTTTCTTTTTTTTTCTTATTTGCGGAAATAAAGTGCATTCCCAGCTTCTTATTTTGTAAGTACTGTTCGTTCCCTTTTTTATATGAGTTTCCTGCAAACACACAAAGTCAAATTTTTGCTTCTTTAAATAATGAAATATTTTTTCCTTTTTTGTGGAGCATTAGCTCCATTTATATTCCATGAAATTATCTTAACCTCAGATATTTTTACCAGATAAATGAATAAATAAATAAATAAATAATATTGAAACTAATTTAACCTTTGTATCTGTGCCTTATACGAATCTTTAAGATCCTTTTTCAGTTTTTTCAGGCAGTCCAGAGCCTGCTGTTCATTTGCAATTTTGACTCTCTTTGAATGATGAAATACCATTAGGCCTTCCAGAGGATCCCATCTGAACCTTATACGGTTTTCTCTCAAAAACTTTGTTAGTTGATCATATTTTTCCTCCTATTTATTATTTCTGCTGGAATTTCCTTCAAAGTTAGTATTTCTTTCTTTTCTATTTGCATTTTCCTCTTTGAATTCTTGATCAGTATTTCATCTCGTGTTCTTTTTCTTGAAAAAAAGACTAATATGTCATGTTCATGTGACCTTCCTTCCTTTCCCTTATAATTCAGTCTTATTACCCTTTCAATATTGTCTTCAATCACTTCGTCCATATTTTGCCACATTACTAATAATCATCTCTTTTACATTCTCTCTTTCTCTTTCGATAACTCCTCTAAATCTCAGTATCTTTTCTTTCCTTTGTATCTCCATTAATAACATTTGGTCTTTCATCCTGTTAATCACTCCTTCTTTATCCTGCCAATTCATTCTCAGATTATTTATTTCTTCTTCCATTTCCTTATGTTCTTCCCACCTTCAAATCAATTCCTTTTAAATATTTCATTTCTTCTTTAAGAACACTCAGTTTGTAATGTATTGTATTGATTGTGAGGTACTGTATTGTTTTAAGAGTCTGCAGCTGTTGCACTGGAATTGGTAATCAGTAGGTGTGTTATATTGAGCACAGCTGCAGAGTGATTTTAGGCTATGTGTGAGTAGCAGCTTTGAAATAAAGCACCATGTTTTGTTCCTCCGAGTACTGATCCTTTTGGACATAACATATTGGCGAGGAGGTTTACCTTATGACGTGTCTAGCAAGTTTTTGGGAAGCAAGGAATGTGAGCAATTTATGGCTTTTCTAGGGCAGATGGAACAGTTTAATTTGGAGTTTCCTTTGAAGTGGCAGAGTTATGAGGCCCGATTGGAATTTTATCTTCTGGCAAATGGCATAACAGACCCAGAAAGGAAAAGAGCCGTGTTTTTTGAGCCTCTGTGGTGAAGGGGTGTTTGACCTCGCCTCAGCATTGATAGCGCCAAGAGACTTATCAGCAACACCGCTTGTAGAGATACTGACTGCATTAAGGAACCATTCCATTCCCCAACCGTCAGAAATAGCTAGACAGAGTGTTTTTTTATAAACGTGATCAGGAGGGGACTGAAAGCATTGCAGATTATGTTGCAGTCTTACGGCGGTTGGCACAACAATGTAATTTCTCCAATTTGGAAGAAATGTTAAGGGATCGCCTGGTCTGTGGCTCTGAGAGAGGAACCATTGCAAAAGTTGCTGCTGGCAAAGACAGACTTGACTTTTCAAATGGCATACCAAGAAGCCTTGAATTTTGAACTTGCTGCAGCCTCTACTCGGGAGGTGCGACAAGCCAGGAGCCCACAGAGATTGCAAACAGCTGGCAGTGGGACTGTAGACCCGGGTAATGGTGAAATTCAGAGACTGCAGCATGGTGTAATGAAGATGGAAGACCACCACAACAGAGGGGAGGATGTTAACAGAGAAATGTATGAGTTGTGGTGGGCCCCATGAGAGAGAAAGGTGTAAATTTAAAGAGGCACAATGTTTCTGTTGTAAACGTTGGGGGCATATTGGGAGAGTGTGCAGAGAAAAAAAGGCATCAGGGACCAAGAAGACATGTTCCCAGCTCATCTGCTACACACTCTGTGGATGCACCTTGCTGTCCCCATGTAGCTGGCTTGACTGGCCAACCCCCACATGAGCAGTGTGATGGTGTTTACGCAGCTGATGTAATTAACCACGTGCAACCCGAGATCCAGCGTAAGTTGTCGGTGACTGTGAAGATCCAGGATGTCCCTTGTGTGATGGAAGTGGATTCTGGGTCAGCATTCTCCATCGTTTCATGGGACACTTATAAAACATTTTGCCCACAGGATGATTTGGACATTCAATCTTGTGACTTACCACTTACGGATTATCAAGGACATAGAGTACCTGTGTTTGGCATGTGTAATGTCCATGTGAAATATCATATGTTTGATGGATGTTTGAAATTGTTAATAGTGGAAGGAAGGCGGACGAGCCTATTGGGGTTGGACTGGTTTGGGAGGCTGGGAATTGTAATTACTGGAATTCATGAGGTTAGCAAGTTGACATGGGAGGTGCTTAGTGGGAGAATTTAAGAGAGGGTTTGCTGGGGGACGGGGGCAGGATAAGGGTCCACCGAGATCATTGCATCTTGATCCTTTAGTACCCTTAATACATCTAAAATCACGGCGTATTCCATTTGCTTTGCGCTCTAAAGTGGATGCAGAACTAGATCGGTTATTGGAACAGGGAATATTGGAGCCAGTGGTAAAATGCAAAATGGGAAACTCAATTGTGACCTTGAAGGCCAATGGGGATGTGCGCATTTGTGCTGGATTATAGCGCACAATTAACAAGGCATTGCAGAAACATCCGTAATCCCAGTGCCAGTTGTCAGTCAGTTGTTAGCAACATTGGCAGGGGGAAAGGTTTTTGCAAAATTAGATCTAACGCAGGCATACCAACAGCTGGAAGTGGATGATGCCACTGCAGAAGCCCAGACGATAGTGACTCACAGGGGGGCATTCAGAGTAAAGCGGCTGCAATTTGGAGTGAGCGTAGCTCCTGGGATATTCCAGAGCTTGATGGAAGAAATATTAAGAAACTTGCCGGGAGTCATACCATATTTTGATGGTGCAACTGAGGAGGAACTGATGACACGGGTACGGAAAGTACTGCAGTGCTTCTCAGATGTAGGGTTGCGCGTTAAATGCGTGTTTGGAGTAGCGCAAGTAGAGTTTTTGGGATACATGGTAGATGCAAGGGGAATCCACCCGACATCAGCAAAGGTGAGGGCCATCCAGGATGCCCCAGCACCACAGTCAAAGCAAGAGTTACAGGCATTTTTGGGATTGCTAAATTTTTACCATTCATTCTTAAAGCATAAGGCCACAATGGCAGAGCCACTGCACCGTTTATTAGATAAACGGGCAGTGTGGCAGTGGACAAGTCAGCATGAGAAGGCATTCCGAGATGTCAAACGATTGTTGTCATCAGAAAGTGTATTGGTTCATTTTGATGAGAGGAAGCCATTAATTTTGACGTGTGATGCCTCCCCGTATGGAGTTGGAGCAGTGTTGAGCCATCAATTGGAGGATATGCGGGAAGCTCCAATTGCGTATTATTCTAGGACGTTGTCTACAACGGAGCGAAATTACGCGCAAATTGATAAGGAGGCATTAGCAATAGTGGCTGGGGTTAAGAAGTTTCATGATTACGTGTATGGGCGACCATTTATGATTGTTACAGACCATAAGCCGCTGTTGGGATTATTTTCCTCAGAGCGCCAGACACCACAGATATTGTCCCCTAGAATGCTGCGGTGGCAATGTTCCTGAATGCATATTATTATGTCTTGCAGCACCAGTCGGGAAAGAAAATTGGTCATGTAGATGCGTTGAGTCACTTGCCAGTACAAAGGGAGGAGGAAGATCATTCCCACTTTGAGGTTTTGATGTTGGAATCGTTATCAGAGCCTCCAGTGCAAGCGGCAGAAATAGCAGAAAGGTCAGCTAAGGACCCAGTGCTTGCCCAGGTTTTGAATTGGGCATGGAAGGGTTGGCCATTGGGTAAGTTAGAGGAAAAATTCAGACCATTTGGAATGAGGCAAAGCACGAGATATCTGTCCACAAGGGGTGCTTACTGTGGGGAAATAGAGTAGTGATCCCAGCAGCTTTAAGGATTAGGGTGCTGGAGGCCTTACATGTAGGGCACCCCGGAATAGTGAGAATGAAGGCATTGGCCCGGAGTTATGTGTGGTGGCCAAAGATGGATAGTGAAATAGAAGAGTGGGTGGCCAGGTGCAGGGAGTGTCAGATAACGCGACCTGCCCCACCTCAGGCCCCTACCTATCAATGGGAGTCCACAAAAAGACCGTGGTCAAGGGTACATATTGATTTTGCAGGGCCTTTCCAAGGCCAGGTGTTTCTCATCGTAGTGGACTCATATTCCAAATGGCTAGAAGTAGTGCCAGTAATGTCAATGACATCACAAACAGTTATTAGGGCACTGGCGTAAGTTATTTGCAACCCATGGCCTCCCGGATACGGTGGTATCGGATAATGGGACAGCGTTTGTATCCAAGGAGTTTAGAGTATTCCTGGCCAATGGTGTTATTCGCCAGGTACCTCGGCCCCTTTTCATCCGCTACGAATGGGCAGGCAGAAAGGATGGTGCTGCATAACGAAGGATGCATTGCAGCTTAATAGTAGAGGGGGATTGGCACCGCCGGTTGGCGAATTTTTTGTTAACACAGCACATAACACCGTGCACAGCCACCGGGAGTGAGTCCTCGCGGAGTTGCTAATGAATCGGAAACTTATTAACGTTGCTGGACCAATGCATCCCGGATTCAGTTGATGATCGTCCACGGAAAGAAGATCAGGTGTTGAAAGCACCTCGGACATTTGATAGGGATGATACGGTGTATGTCTGAAATTATGGAGCAGGTCCATGTTGGGTCCCAGCAGTTGTGAGGCAGCCGACAGGGCCCTTGTCTTATAGGGTGGAAACTGAAGAGGGGCGGGTGACGCACCGTCAAAGTGACCAAGTGAGGAAGAGAGGGCCAGGTCCAACAGTAGAGCAGGAACCCCAGGTCCTCGAATCTAGGGCGTTAAGGGGGCAGATGGAGCTGCAGGATGAGGAAGCAGTAAATAGTCCAATTGTCCCAGAGGAACCTGGGGCGTTAAGGGCACAGATGGAGATGCAGGATAAGGAAACAGCAAAGGGTCCAATTGTTTTGCAGAACCAGGAACAAACACAGACTCAGGAGCCAGAGCGGGAGCTGAGACGATCTCAGCGAAAGAGAATCCCACCAGATTATTACAGGAGTTAGGGGGAAGGGGTGTAATGTATTGTATTGATTGTGAGGTACTGTATTGTTTTAAGAGTCTGCAGCTGTTGCACTGGAATTGGTAATCAGTAGGTGTGTTATATTGAGCACAGCTGCAGAGTGATTTTAGGCTATGTGTGAGTAGCAGCTTTGAAATAAAGCACCATGTTTTGTTCCTCCGACTCCTGATTCTTTGAGACATAACACAGTTCATTTACCATTTTATCACAATTTGAGTTCATTTTGCTATAATTCTCATTCAAGGTGGTAAGTTTATCTTCCATACCATTAAATCTTGAGTTGGTATCTTTCTTCATGTTTTTCAACATTTCCATCATCTGATCTATTTTGTCTACTTCAATTCTCTCCAATTTATCTGGTACACTGTTTTTCCTCAAGTCTTTTGACATTCTTGGTATACCTTCAAGCACTCCTCTAATCAAGCTTACAGGTCTGCTACTGTCCCTTTAAATATTAAAGTTATGTCAAAGTCCACTCCCTGCACATTACACTAAACAGAGTTTTTCTCCTTTCCTTTGATATTCAATATGGTCTTAATCCCGTACATAAAATACTGTACTCCTCATTTTAGGAAGGGGGATTGACCCCACCTTCTTTCAAAGCCGCTGTTTACCACCTCTGGCTCTCTTTTTAGCTCATTTGGTACATTCCTCCTCCTTCCGTGCCTCCGCTCACTCTCTTTCTGAACTTTCTTATTTATTTGGTTGGATTTATTTATTGCTAGTTACTTGCGTTTTTTTAAAAAAAAACTTTGGATGGTGTCATAGACGCAGCCATTCCTCTCTTTAGTAACTGCAGTAGCCTGCTTTGCAGCCGCTGCTCCGCCGCCTCGGCTCCTCCCTCTGCCCGCTGATGCCACGGTTCTTCTCTGCTGTTAGTTCTCTGTGGGCTTGGAACGCCAGCAGAGGCTCTCCGAAGACACGCTGTCCTCAGACCCCTTCTTTCCAGGGGGTCCCCTAGAGCCCTCCCAAAGCACCCTCTTGCCCGAAGCACCCTTGCTCCTCCGCCAAAAACAGAGGAATTCAGCGGAGCGCGCACACGCCCGCCCGTTCACACCAACCGCCAAACCGGAAGTCTACAAACATGTTGTTGTAGTGGTTAAGAGCAGCAGTCTCTAATCTGGTTAGCTGGATTTGTTTCTCCACTATTCCACATGTAGCCTTCTGGGTGACCATGGATTAGTCACAGTTTGCTCAGAACGCTCTCAGCCCCACCTACCTCACAGGGTGTCTGTTGTGGGGAGAGGAAAGGAAGGAGCTTGTAGGCCTCTTTGAGTCTCCTTAAAGGAAGAGAAAAATGGGTTATAAAACCCAACTCTTCAATTTTTCTTGCTGCAATCATCTGTTTTTCCACAAACCAGAACAGCTGTTAATGATTCCTCTTGTGTATCACTGTGATATAATTATTATGTTTTTGTTTCCTAGGATCAAACATGCCTCAAATACTCCCCAAGAGCAAAGCACCAGGAGCTGATTTCTGTGGAGTGGATAATGATTACTACATTGTCCGCTCTGACCTGGGCTGCTATATGAAGTCAACCAGTTTCAGAGATGGCGATGACCTGGAACTGTTCCAGCTCCACAAAGCTTGTCAGGGTGGAGACCACTACTTAGCTGATCAGGATGGTCATTTCTATATCATCAAAGGAAACCACTATCGCCGTGTTACTAACATGACCAAGGATGACGATGCTGACATTTACAGCCTCCATCCAAACTGCCGCGGAGGAGATCATTATCTGTCTTCCCAGGGTGACTTCTACATTATTTTCCAAAACAAAGGCTTTTACCGTAGGGTCGCTGAATTGGATACAGCTAGAAATTTAGTTGACTGTACCCTTCACCCAGAATGCAATGTTGGCCTTTATTATTGGGGTACTAAGCTTAACTTCTACTTTGTAAAACCCATAGATGAATGGGGCATGCAATACTATAGGTGCACCAACATAAATGAAAACCTTAATGTTGCTATACTTTCCTTCCGTGAAACTGTGGCCCCTTTTATTCCTGGAGGGCTGGCTGTCATTGAAGGTCCAGCTTTTGCTAGATGGGAGGCAATCAAGACCATCTCCAATGACTCCGACACTCCCATCGTGTGGAACAAGAAGATCACTAAGAAGATGGGGTACGACAAGAAGAAAATAAATACTATGGAGCATTCATGGAAGATTCAGATGAGTGCCTCAATCCAGGCAGGACCCATCATTGAAGCCATTGTCCAATTCCAGTTCTCCCTCTCTCCTGAATATGGTGGACGCTCTGTCAACACCACAGAGGAAAACTGGAGTGACGTCACCGAGACAGAAGAAAGCATTAATGTCACCCTGCAGCCGAAAAGCCAGTTGTACATATGGCAGTACCACCTGGGCTTTGGAAAGGAGGCTGTTTTGTTCTGCCGTGATATGAAGATTACAAATAGCTCCACTCCACCCACAGATGTTCCTTTGCCATCTTCTAGCACACCTATTGCCAAAAAGTGCGATCTAAATTAGTAAGATTGTCAAGATCCTCTCATCGTAAACCCCTGCATGCATTAGGTGGGGCATAGGGCTGTTCTTGGGTGAGGCCACACTGAATGTTTGCATTACCAATGCTTCCACATGCCATTAATTAAATCTTTTTGGAGGTACAATCATGTCTTTTTGAATAAATGGGCTGATTCTCAGAATAAAAAATAAAATGGAATCTTGTGCTAAATGTAAACTATCATTGCGTTTTTAATGTCACTTTTTGCTTCCCTTCTCCATTATTTATATGTAGTAGTAATCAAAAGTAGATGTTCCATGGAATCGGTTAAAATCCTTCCAAAGAAACAGTTCACTGGAGAGATGGAAATCGAAAGTACCTGGACACATTGCTGCCTTTTGCTTTCTGCTCCTGTCAAACAGCCTTACCTATTCTTGAGGCAAATTTTCGTCTGTAAAGCAAGACGGCAACCCCAAAATAATACAAATCCCATCCAAACTCTTCCTCCTAATTTGCCAGAATTGCTAAAAAAAAAAACTAAGGGGGGGGGGGGAATGGAGAAGACTAAAAAAACTAATGGGGGTGGGTGGAGAAGACTCAAACAAATTAGTGAATCAATATTTTTTTCTGTGCTGGTGGTCTCTTCTCCCCAAGCTACCCTTCTACCCCACAGGTGAACTACTGCTCTTTCATTAGTGGACAACAAAAATGGTAATTGGAAAGCCATACACCCCCCTCCTCCTCCAAAAAAAGATTTGATCCAAAATCATATTTTGGTCCTGTCCCAGTGTTTTACTTGTAAGCGATGACACCTTTGCTACAAGTGGTGCTCAATTCCACTTAAGTCCAAAGCATTCCCATTGTAGCCCTGCTCCCAAGCAGAATGCAACCTTACAAAATCAGTACAACTCTTCTGATGGCTGGAGGTTAACAGAACACTTAAGGCAAGCAGTCAAAAGTCACAACAGTTGTCTTCATTTTTCCAGCCTTCACAAAGGCTCCTTCCGCACATGCAGAATAATGCACTTTCAAACTGCTTTCAGTGCTCTTTGAAGCTGTGCGGAATGGCAAAATCCACTACAAGTAAAACAGTTGTGAAAGTAGTTTGAAAATGCATTATTTTTATGCGTGTGCAGAAGGGTGTTTCAGAGTTTGCCAACAACAACCCGTGGAAGCAAAATGTTCTGGACTCTAAAATAGTGGGCTTAATGTATGGGGAGAAGGCAGCTCATACCGAGAGGTAAACAACCTGTCTTTAAGTGTCTTAAGTGTCTTTAAGTGTCTTTGTACTAAGAAAAACCTGAGGGAGGGGAAAAGTTAGGGATTGCTCCACTACACGGATTTTGACCGAGCATAGATGAGGAAACTATACTCTACCTAGCTCAGACATCTGATGCTTAACCCCTAAACTTTATGCCCCTACTTAGGTCCAGCCTCACAAAAACGGTGAGGACAACATTTACAATCTTTTAGGGACCTTGTGGGCTGCCATGGTGGAAAATTATGTTTTGCAGCATCCAACATTTGAAGAATTCTTCCAAGTCAAGGGTCATTTCCCCACTTACCTCAATCCACCCCTTTGCTGCTGGCGCGCCGCTTACTCCTTCAGCACTTTCGTCATTTCATGCATCGCCTCGGGCTTCCCCACGGCATTTCGCTGGTCATCAAAAGGCGCTACTGCTACTTTGAGGAGCTGCCAGGTAAATGACGCTGCGCTGGATAAGGGGGTGCGAGAACGCTTGAAACGGCGGGCGTGGCCGGCGCTTGTCGCCCACGCCTCTGTAGTGGGGGAGTGCTGGGGACCTCGCCTTCTGCCAACTTCATGCGAGAGTAGCGTGCAGCAGATGGTAAGTGGGGAAACGAGCAAGGTCAACCAAGCAATTTAGAGATCGTGATGGCCAGAAGGCAGGAAGCTTTTCCAGCTCTACATTCTGGACTTTTGAACATGATCATTTAGGAATATGCTAGACTGTTCCTTCAAGAAGAAACACACTCAAGGCCAAAGGCAGCAGTTTCAAATATTCTCTGTGCACTACCATGCTTTTAGCAGCAACACCAGGACTGTAAGGAGGCACCACACTTATCCATAGTATTATACAAGTTGGAAGGGGTCATACAGGCCATCTCAAAGCTTAAAATATCACTGGCAAGCATTTGCTCAGCTGCTGCTTAAAGACTGCCAGTGAGAGGGAGCTTACCACCTCCCTAAGTAGTCACTATCCAATTTTCTGTTCAACGTTTAAGTAAGTTGGGATATAGTGACACACAGAATTGCATGTAAGGTGTAGTTTGGCCAAAATCTGAGTCTCCCTCTGTCACTGTTTATATGAACGCTGACACATTTTAAAATCAAGCCGTGATGTTCCACCTAAACTGAGCTTTGCTTCTGTGTTATAATGGTGTGGGAATGGAAGATAATACTGAAATGCCTGGGAGCAGAACAGCCAAGAAGTGCTAAGAGTCTTCAAAGCATACAGGGGCTCCCCCTTGCAAGACCTGCCCCTTGTCCCTTTGCTTCTACACATTATACTAATTTTGTGTGTCCTTCCCCACTATCTATCTATCTATCTATCTATCTATCTATCTATCTATCTATCTATCTATCTATCTATCTATCTATCTATCTATCTATCTATCTATCTATCTATCTATCTATCTATCTATCTATCTATCTATCTATCTATCTATCTATCTATCTATCTATCTATCTATCTATCTATCTATCTATCTCTCTATCTCTCTATCTCTCTCTCTCTCTCTCTCTCTCTCTCTATCTCTCTCTCTCTCTCTCTCTCTCTATCTATCTATCTATCTATCTATCTATCTATCTATCTATCTATCTTATCTGAGTCTATCTATGTCTATTTATTGTTTAGCTTTTATAACCCACTCTATCCTCGAAGAATTTCCTGAAGCGGCGCATGCAATGCATAAGTTTAATCACAAGCTTGGACTCAAGTACAATCAAAAAAACTAAACAATTAAGCATCCAATATAAAATAAATTACTAGCTCCCCCATTTAAAACAGTGGATTTAATACAAGTTTAAAATCCAAATCACTTGGCCTAGCAAACCCATATTTTGGGGTAAAACCCTCCCTAAATGGGAAGACTGCTGACTCCATCAATAAAAGATGTAAACAAACAAAGATGGGAGGGGGGCTATACCAGCTAGCCTCCCTTCCACTGTTTGCTAATGTCTAGAGGTTTCCGACTTCCTATACAGAGAACTTTTTTTATCCAAGCTGTACACAGAAGAAATTCTGTGAATTTCTAGGGCTGAATTCTTTCACCACCACTTTTCCAGGGAGGAACTCTTCTCCTTTTTGGGCCATTTCAGGCTTCCCCCCATAGGCTTCAAAGACCCCCATCGCTAAATTTGAGCCGTGATTCAGCCCACTATCATCCTACTAGAACTTCACAGAGATACAAATTCTGCCCTCCCTGCTAAAGAACTACTTCAGGGCTCACTCCTTCCAGTGACCTTCCTTGACTCTAAGCGTTAAAACTGCCGATCTGTCACCTAGTTGCCCAAGCTCAGCAAATGTTGCAGCCAGCTCCATTTATCTTAATTGGTTCCTGTCAAATGGGGATCCCACAGAAAACAAGCTAAGAAAGTTCCGAAACACAGGCAGTAGTTAATGATGCCACAGATGGCTTCTCCCTCTCTTCCTGGTTTTAATTCTGGTGGGATTCCTGGAATGTTGAGTATCCTGAGGTGGCCGGCTCTTTGCCTGAATTTGGAGATTTGAAGAGCAACATAAACTAGTTGCTTTACAACAATAGGGCCCGAGGGAAGGAGTATATATTAACTTTTTCATAAAAGGGAAAAGTTGTTAGGAAACTCTAGCGGAATCTTGAAACCATAATGACTCTACGATTAAAAAATTATAATACAATATCCCGAACTGGTACTTTTTTTTGGCACCTTATATAAACATAATTGCGCTGACCCGCATCCAAAATACATCACTTCATTCAGCAATTTTCACCACAAGGTTGGTGGGAGCAAAGGCGTTAAGGGCTGTACAGCACATCTCTGGGGTGCCAAAGCTAGAAAAAGGTACCACTAGAGTATAGTTCTAATATTGTTTGTGTGCTTTTGAATTTTAGGGGGGGGGGGATTGAGGTGTGTGTGTATGTGGGAGAGTGGCCCCCAGTAGCCTCACTTTTTCTACTGGGGAAAGGCCCTGATCTCCTTACTTCAAAGCTGTCCCAGACTCAAGATCAGCGAGCCTCTGTTTCCCCTGAAGTCTTTCTCAAAGGCTCTCTTTCATCTCTTTTGTTCACTCAGTAAGCTATAAGATAAGTGGGTTGAGCAAAGGGGTCATCAGGGCATAGATGCAGGTCACCACCTTGCTGCTGCTTCCCGAAGCTTCAGGGACTACGTAGGTGGCCATGATGGACCCGTAGAAAAGGCTCACCACGGCCAAGTGTGAGCTGCAAGTGGAGAAGCCAGCTTTTGCCTCCCGCCGCAGCAGAAAGGCCACCTTTGCCACGGACCAGCAGCAGAAACTGCAGTGTAGGAGCACAACGCATGAAGAAGGGAACGTTCCGGAAAAATGGCAATCGAAAGCCTCAGGCTGTAGAAGGTCGTTTCTGTGCGAGGTGCCGGCGTGCAGGACAAGGACAGCAGAGGGCCTGGGTCGCAGAGGAAATGGTTGAGAACGTTGGGGCCGCAGAAGCAGAGCTGGGAGATCAAAGCGACGGGTGTCAGGAACCACAGGAAGCCAGAGAGCCAACAGGAAGCAGCTAGCAAGTAGCAAAACCTCTGAGACATGAGCACTGGGTAACGGAGTGGGTGGCAGATGGCCAAGTACCGGTCCAAGGCCATGGCGGCCAGGAGGAAGCTCTCGGTGGTTCCCATAGAAAAGAAGAAGTAGAATTGGAGGAAACAGGCACGGAAGGAGATGGTTCCCGGAGAGGGAGAGGTCAAATCCAGCAGCATCCGTGGCACTGTGGTTGTTACATAACACATCTCCAGCCCGGAGAAGTTCCCCAGGAGGATGTACATGGGCCGGCAGCTGAGGCAAGAGTCCCGGAGAATGGCCCATACGATGCAGAAGTTTCCCACGAGGGTGAAGGTGTAGCCGATGGACAGCAGAGAGGCCAGGACCAGGCGGAAGAGAGGTGAGAGGTTTAGGAAGCCCAAGAGGACAAATTCTGTAATCCTGTTGGTAGTGTTCACTGGGTCCAATGGCTGGTTGTCCCGTTGCTGTAACGGGCACAGAGAGGAAAATGATTAGCTTCCAAAAGGCATGGTGAAGCCCAGTAGTGGGATCCAAAAATTTTAGTAACAGGTTCCCATGGTGGTGGGATTCAAACTGTGGCGTAGTGCCAATGGGGATGGGCGGGGCATGACGGGCGACGGGCGTACCGGGCATTCCGTGGACAAGTGGCATTCCTGGGGTTGCGGGGCTGTGACTGGTGCCGAGCTGCTGCTCTCGGTCCTTGGGCGGAAGCGAATGCACTAGGCGCGGAAGGCTGCCGCACGCCGTGCACCTCCTGCTTGGGACGGACTGCTTCTGAAGTTCTGCAAGCACTACTGCTGAGAGGAGGGTGTAACTAAGGCCAAAATCACGCGGCAAAATCCTCACTAATTAGTAACCTTCGGCAATACGTAAATATCGGTAATCTACTCTCGAGGAACCTGTGGGAGAACTCTGCTGGATCTCACCTCTGGTGAACTCCTTGAAGTTTGGAAAGCTAAAGTCAGTGACTTTTTTCTAGGGTTCTCTCCATCCCTGTCCTGAATATAGATAGGTAATGCGCCAGCTTTCAGCCGGATTCAGTGGTCAGAGTTCAAGGAGGGAGGAAGACATAATTATGATCCTTGATGCAGCAAGGGTGTTTCCATGTCCACAGGCATTATACTCTGAATTCTAGCTGCCAGAGGCATAGAACAGGGGGAATGTTGTTATACTAATCCTGTGTTCATGGAGACATCTGTTGGAAACAAGATGCTGGGTCAGATGGGCTATCAGGTAGCCTAGAAACAGGGACAGTTCTTTACATAGAACCATAGAGTTGGAAGAGACCACAGAGGCCATCAAGTCCAAGCCCCTGCCATCCAGGAATGCACAGGCCAAGCACTCCTGACAGATGGCCATCTGTCTCTGTTGAAAACCTCCAAAGGAGACTCTACCACTCTCTGAGGTAGTGCATTCCACTGTCTTAACAGCCCTTACTGTCAGGAAGTTTTCCTGATGTTTGAGTGGAATCTCTTTTCCTGCATCTTGAACCCATGACTCCCTGGTCTAGTCTCTAGGCAGCAGAAAACAAGCTTGCTCCCTCTTCAACTGACATCCCTTCAGATGTGCGGCTATCATGTGTCCAGCCAACCTTCTGCTCTCCAGACTAAACATACCCAATCCCTCAAAACACAATGCTACACACCCTACCTTTACGATCAACGTTCAGGAGCAAGAACTGGACAATAATTTAACAATGTGTCTTACCATATGTTTGGACTGATTGAAGGACAGCATCGGTCATAATTCCTTAACACTGGATCTAGAATACAAACAGATTGGTGTTGGAGGGAAATACCATCTCTCCAGGTATCCAGTCATCTTTGGACCGATTTATATGAGTTTTGTTAGGACAAAAGTTGCTTTAGATCCAAAACTGATAAGCTATTCCATTTGCAAAGGCAAGGTCTTTTTTTCTGTGGTGGCACTCAGACTATGGAATATCCACCCACACCACATCATAAACTGTTAGTGGACAGACAGTCAAATGACATGTCATAGGCAATTTATGATTGGACACAGAGGACATTTTTTCTTTAATATTAAAAAAGGACTACCATGGGGAGTTGGGGGAGGTTTGGCTCGTAGTGGTACCCACATTTTGGTGAGCGTGCCCCTGAAGCTGCTGTCAGCATTAGCGTGTATACATGTGTGTGTGTGATCAAGTCAAAGCTGAAGCTTAGGTGACCAGTAGAGGTTCTCAAGACAAGCAACTAGAGGTGATTTTGCCATTGCCTGCCTCTGTAACAATTCGACTTCCTTAGTGGTTTCCATTGGAAATACTAACCGGGCCAACCCTGCTTAGCTTCTGAAATCTGATGAGATTGAGCTATCCTGGGCCATCTAGTTCAGGACACTTATATCCTATGGGTCTATAAAAGAAAAGAGAACACCATCTACCCCATGCAGGGCACAGCAGAAGGCTCATGCTGAGCTTTTGCGTGTGGCTGGGCATCTGTGTTCAGGAAAGAGCGAGAAGGGAGAACGTTTGGCTTTGGGATCCCATGTGTGTCAGCAATTTGCAGAAAGAGGAGCAGGCAGGAAAAACACACTCCAGCTTTGATATCCCTCTTTTTCTCTGCCTTTAAAGAGTCTCTCAAAGCAGCTGACTATCCACCCTTCCTCTCCTCCCCACAACAGAGATCTTGTTGAGGTAGGTAGTACAAGAGAGAGTTCGAAATATTAAGAGGATACAAAGAGAGTCCGGGAGAGGAAACACCAAGAAAACGTTTGCTTTTCAAATGTGAAAACATTCAAGCGTCCTTTCTATCTGGATGATTTTCATTCAAAGAAGCCCACCTCACTTGTTTACACTGAAATATTACGAAGAGGAGCCGTGTGGCATAGTGGTTAAGTGCTTGCACTGCCACTCCCACCGCAGTCAGTTCGAGAGCTCCTGTGGGTCAGATATCCTGGAAGCTGGCTCATGGTCAACTCAATGCATCCATCCATTCCTTTGTCGATGAAATGAGTACCTAGCTCAGTGGTGGCCGAACCTATGGCACAGATGCCAGAGGTGGCACTCAGAAACCCTCTCTGTGAGCCGATGCAAGCAGAATTAAGCCCCACCCTCCCACACACATCTAGGCTGCCCCTGGGCGCTGGGCACCGATTATTAGCATTAAACCTAAGACCTAGTTTTGAGAGCTTGAGCAAGAGTAACCCTGTTAAGCTGTGTTAAACCCCATTGATTTTCATCACACGAGAACTAGCCGCGATCCTTTACCTGGGATTAAGCAGTTTAGCGGCAGTAGAATTAAACCCTCTGAAGTAAACCCTTCTGAATTAAGCCCTCCTAGGGTGCGTCATTTTGTATTCGAAGAGTTGCATAGTTTGCTTCAAAGCAAGCCACCAACTACCACCAAAGCTTACTCGAGTAAAGCCGTGCCTCAGACCAACCATTTTTCTAAACTCAAGCCTCAGTATTCCAGGTTAAATTGCCATGTTGGCACTTTGCGATAAATAAGTGTGTTTTGGGTTGCAGTTGGGCACTTGGCCTCGAAAAGGTTCACCATCACTGACCTAGCTCATAGCTAGGGGATAAAGAACAGCTGGGGAAAGCAATGGCAAACTACCCACAAAAAAAATGAAGCGCCTGTAAGAATCACTGCTTGCAGAAGAATTTTGAATTGAACTGCGACTGAAGGAAACTTACCTTTATTACCATTTCAGCCAATGTACAGTCCACCAAAGGAATACAATTTTGCCTGGAGTGTACCACTTCTGACAGAGGTCATACTTATGTATCTCTTTTTTTTAAACAAACCTTGATTCCAGCTTTTCTAAATATAGAGAATTGTTTTAATTGGAGAAGCGCTTGATCTCAGGGTAAAGTGGTACAGTCCTGACAAAAATTTATGGCAACTATTAGACCTTTAAATGCATTTGTGGCATTTCTTCTCACCCTCCTAAGACTTCAAAACTTCAGGAGATGTTAAACCTCCAGACATAATCAAGACTCCTATTTCCTTTTCTGGCCAAAAGATCAGTGCATGAGTGTGCGGGAGGGGGAAGATTGCCCAGGAGCCTATTAGAGTCCCCAAGTTCGACTTCTGAAAGGACAGATGGTCACAATAGTTCAGGGAGGATCGTAAGGGGAGGCCGGCTAGGATGAAGAATCTGGGCAGAAGGAGAATGTAGGGGAAGAACTAACCTTTTTCAGAAGACTCATCGGCAAGTCCTGAATCACAACAAACCAACTGGCAATCGGAGTCAGATATTTCAGGTCTGCAAGCTGGAGCCCCTGGGAATTCCTGTCTCCAGAGCATCAGGTATCAGCAAAATTGATATTTTGAACATTGGCTGAACTGCAACTTTTGCGGAGATGTTTCTAGGAGAGTGGAGGCAGCTGAAATGTCAGCTGGAAGTCACCTGGACAGAATCCCAAAGGATTCCTTGTTGGAAGTGACAATATTTAGCATGCAAAGGAACTGAGAAGAAGACCCAGCAGGAGGAGACAAGGGGTTGCCTAGATGGGACTGTAAGGTTAGAGAGAGACCCCTCCATCCTTTCGTCTTAGTTCTTGTCTGTCCTTGACTGATACTCTTAGATCTCATTTCCTTCTTCTCTGAAGTCTCCCTCCCTCCTTCCATAGCTAGCAAGATCATAAGAACATAAGAACAAGCCAGCTGGATCAGACCAGAGTCCATCTAGTCCAGCTCTCTGCTACTCGCAGTGGCCCACCAGGTGCCTTTGGGAGCTCACATGCAGGATGTGAAAGCAATGGCCTTCTGCGGCTGCTGCTCCCGAGCACCTGGTCTGCTAAGGCGTTTGCAATCTCAGATCAAAGAGGATCAAGATGGGTAGCCATAAATCGACTTCTCCTCCATCAATCTGTCCAAGCCCCTTTTAAAGCTATCCAGGTGAGTGGCCATCACCACCTCCTGGGGCAGCATATTCCAAACACCAATCACACGTTGCGTGAAGAAGTGTTTCCTTTTATTAGTCCTAATTCTTCCCCCCAGCATTTTCAATGGATGCCCCCTGGTTCTAGTATTGTGAGAAAGAGAGAAAAATGACTCTCTGTCAACATTTTCTACCCCATGCATAATTTTATAGACTTCAAGGTAACTGCAGGCGATCTCTGTCCACTTTCGCACATGCAGAATAATGCACTTTCAATCCACTTTCACAATTATTTGCAAGTGGATTTTGCTGTTCTGCACAGTAAAATCCAGCTGCAAAGTGCACTGAAAGTGGATTGAAAGTGCATTAATCTGCATGTGTGAAAGTGCCCAGAGTGTCCGCTTTCCTTTCTGACATGTGGTTCCCAAATAAAACATTTATCTTTTATTCAGTGTGGCTGCCGCTTCTCTGCACACCTAGCATCCTGCTAACATTCGTCAGACTTGCCGTATTCAGCAACCCATGCGTGTCCTTGCTGCTGTAGTGTTTCAGACAGTTGATGGGATTTTTCCTTTGTGATTCCACTTTAAAAAAGAAAGAAGCCGAGACATTTTGAATCTGCATGAGCTTGAGTAAGGTTATAAAAGCTTTTTTTTTTGGGGGGGGGGGCAGCAAATTCTTGCAGTAGCAAAACGGAAGGGGCGCTATCTGGATCTCCCCTGCCTGATGTTACCGCGGTGTGACATCAAGGCAATGAACCAACAAAACCATTAAAACGTATAAAACCGTTCGAGAGAACAATTAAACAAAGCACGCAACAATTGAAAGCAACAATCAAACAAAATACACAAGCTGGAATAAGGCTGAGTGAAGAAACTCCAGATGTAATCAACAATTGTTTGGCACCAGTATCAGTTGAGTAAATTAGTGGTCATTGTTTGACATTGTCTGGTACAGGGGTAGGGAACCTGCGGCTCGAGAGACGCATGCGGCTCTTCTGCCCTTGCACTGTGGCTCCACGAGCTGAGCCGCCGGCCCCATCCTTGCCCGCCCTGCAGGCAGCAGGGCGGGTGCTCTAACTGCCTGCGGTCGGCTGGGCCGCGCTGCGGGCTTCCCCTCTCACCCGCCCCGTTGGAGCGGGGCGGGCGCTTTCCCGATCCACCAGCTTCCCAAGCCGCCGGCTTCATCCTTGCCCGCCCTGCAGGCAGCAGGGCGGGAGCATCAATGCGCTTTTCAGAATGAGCGGAGTAAAAGGTAAAAAAACCCAATATATATATAGCGTTATCTTTATTTTAAATGTCAAAAATTATTTGCGGCTCCAAGTGTTTTCTTTTCCCATGGAAAATGGGTCCAAATGTCTCTTTGAGCGTTAAAGGTTCCCTACCCCTGTAGGATTGTTGCCTTTCTGATTCCCACCATTACAATGGATCTCTAGTTCCCTTGAAGAAAATGGCCGTTCTGGAGGATGAACTCTGGCATTATATGACACTTAGGTCACCCTCTCCCTAAACCCTGCCCATCCAAGACTCCCCCCCCCCCCCCCAAAAAAAAATCTCTAGGAATTTCCCAACCCGGAGGTGGCCACGCTATAGTTTAGTGATCACTTGCAAGTGGATTTTGCTATTTTAACCAACAAACTCCAATTGCAAAGTACGTTGAAAGTGGATTCAGTATGTGTGAAAGTGCCTGTCGTTGCCAATGACAGAGCAAAATCAAACCACGCTTTGCATTTAATTATTTTTATTGCATTACAAAGAACACACACAAAAAGTAGACAGACAAGGACACGGCATCCATTTAATTTTGCTGTTGCTTACCGTTGGCTCCCAGAGTATTTGCCTGGCAAATATTTCACTTAATATGTTTTTTTCATGAGTTGTACTCTGTTTCTCAACACAAGCAAACACCTGCCTTATCCTGGTACGTTGTTGCCAAGAAACCAACAAGCTCTTCCTTGACTGAGTTTCAAACTGTAATGTTGGGCATCTGGTACAGGCCATGGAGGGAAGGTGGAATGGTGTAGCTCAATCTCAGAAGCTAAACAGGATTGGTACTTGGACGGCAGACCACCCAGAAAGAGGAAGGCAATGGCAAACCACCTCTGCTTCTTACTGACATTGAAAACCCGTTGCTGGGATCCCCGTAAATTGACAACACTTATGTAGTTGTTAAGTAAGTTGTTATGTATGTAGGGTGCATGTTTCAAGTGCCACCAAGTCATTTCCAACCCAGGGTGACCCCATGAATCAATGTCCTCCAAAACATCCTATTGTTAACAGCCTTGCTTGAGTCTTGCAGGAGGATGACTGTTACTTCCTTTATAGAGTTAATCCATCTCATCTTGGGACTTCCCCTTTTCCTGCTACCTTCAACCTTTCCTAGCATATATACATAGTAAAGGTAAAGTTTCCCCTTCAGTCGTGTTCAACCCTGGGGTACCCCTGCAAGCAGTGATTTCATAGGCAAGCCGTTTTTGTGGGGTAGTTTGCCATTGCTTTCCCCGGCTATTCTTTACCTCCTAGGTCCGTGGTGGCGAACCTTTGGCACTCCAGATGTTATGGACTACAACTCCCATCAGCCCCTGCCAGCATGGTCAATTGGCCATGCTGGCAGGGTCTGATTGTAGTCTATAACATCTGGAGTGCCAAAGGTTCGCCACCGCTGTCCTAGGTACTCATTTACCGACCAAGGAATGGATGGATGGCTGAGTTGACCATGAGCCAGCTGCCAGGATATCTGACCCACAGGGGGATTCAACTCCTGATTGTGTGAGTGGCAGTGCAAGCACTTAACCACTAGTACATGCCACCAAAAAAACAGTGGAAAGATGGATATAACAGTTGCCCCACCCCCACCCCCCCATGGTGGAATGGTTTGTTCCTTTTTCTCTCTCTCCCTTTTGTTTATACTGACACCTTTCTCTTCAGGAGTCTAAACAGTGCTTCTTTCACCTGATTGTTCCTCAGACAGTAAATCATGGGGTTAAGAAAAGGTGTCACGGCCGTGTAGAACAGTGTCACGGCCTTCGTTATCGCTGATTGGTTTTCTCCGCCTGGAATTAAGTACATCCCCGCCACCGAGCCGTAGAAAAGTATCACCACCAATAAGTGGAATGAGATGGTGGAGAAGGCCTTCATTCGGCTTCCTGGGCTGGCAGATTTCATTAGAGTGTTGACCACGACGCTGTAGGAGAGCGCGACGAAGGACATATTGCCAATAATCAAAGCATTTAAGCAAAACTGGCTGATGATGGGGGCAGCTCCTAGCGGAGGGCAGGCGAGGGACAGAATGGGCCCGGCGTCACATAAAAAGTGGTCAATGATGTTGGAACCACAGAAGGGCAACCTGGATATCAAAACGGCTGGAACAAGATACCACAGGAAGCCAATGATCCAACAAGAACCTACAAGACTATAGCAGGAGTTGGCGGACATGATTTGTGGGTATCTCAGAGGGTGGCAGATGGCCAAGTACCGATCTAAGGCCATGGCTGAGAGGTAGAAACATTCGGTGCTGCCAAGAGCGAAGAAGACATAGAACTGAATGAAGCAGTTGTGGAAGGAGATGATCCCACGAAGGGTAGCTAGGTCGAAGAGCATCCGGGGCACGGTGGCACTCACGTAGCACATCTCTATCCAGGAGAAGTTGCTCAGCAGGATGTACATGGGGAGCCGGGCCAGGTGGGTGTCTAGAACCACCAGGGTGATGATGGTGATATTCTCAGCCAACGTCAACACGTAGAGAGTGCCAAAAAAGAGGAGGAGCAGGTACCGCTTCGACTGTCCAAGCTCAAATCCCAGCAAAACGAATTCCTGAACTCTACTTCCATTGACAAACTCCATCTGGAAGTAGATAAGATATAATTACATTTGATGCGTCTTTATTTCCTGATTATTTCCTGATTAGAAAGAGAAACACTGAAGAGCCATGCCATTTAGTCTAGGAAGGGAAGAAGTCTTCCTGTGTTTCTTGTCTCATCTGAATATTCCACAGAAAAGATTACTCCACTAAGTAGCTATAAATGGTAAAGTATCAAGAACAGCTTTTGACTGGGTCACTAACGGTTCACTCCTAAGGAGAATTACTCCAGTCTAATCCCATTCATTTCAATGGCCTCTAAGGATGAGAGAGCAAAGTGTTTGATTGATACTGGAGAGAAACTACGATGGGTTTTCGTGTAGAGAGAGATTTAATGCGTGCTAAACTAAGAATGAGAAGGGGCTGAAGGAAACCGAGACAGTGTGATCTTAGCAGCCTAATATTATATTATGTATAAAACTGCTCAAAGAATATTGTCGAAGGCTTTCACAGCCGGAATCACTGGGGTGCTGTGTGGTTTCTGGGCTGTATGGCCGTGTTCTAGCAGCATTCTCTCCTGACGTTTCGCCTGCATCTGTGGCTGGCATCTTCAGAGGATCTGAATTCAGTATGATCTGAATTCAGTTATATTATGTATAAATGTTATATTATGTATAAAACTGCCCAGATTGTTTTATTCTTTGCAAATCGTTTCTCATAACCTTTAAGTTAAAGAATTTATATGATTTTTTAAATTTGTTCAATTTAACCTGGAACCCTAAACTAGTAACTTCATCAAGACCCTATAGCCCTCCAAAACTGCTTTAAAACTCAGATACGCTACTGTAGGAGAAATTAAAAAGGGATTTGGAATGAAATTCCTGGTGGCAATGATATATACCTATGGAAAGAAAATAATAAATAAACATTGTTTTGCATGTGTTAGGCCTTTTGAATTTATTTAGTAAACCTGTTGTTTCTGTGGGCCTCTCAGTCAATGTACCATTTAGGATGAGATTATCTTGCTCTTCCCAGAGCTTTCTATGGACTGGCTGTTGTGAGTTTTCCAGACTGTGTGGCCATGATCTGGTTGTTTTTGCTCCAAAAGTTTTGCTCACCTCTATGACTGGCATCTTCAGGGGCATTTAGGCAAAAATGGAAAAAGAATTGTGTGGTGGGAACAGAGCCAATTACAAGAGAACAAAACCAAACAATAAAAGGCTGCTGCAGTAATAACTTATAATAAGAGACAAGAGCAGCAACATAAATCAATAAGTACATAATGACACGGTAGCACACGTAGCACACACAATAGTGCACATCAAACAGAACAAACAAAACGCAACAATAATCAGGAGGAATTGTATCATCTCTCTCTCTCCAAGTTTGTCTCTATGTTAAGATTTAGCCTTTATCCTTTCCTTTATCCACGCCTGATTTATTTTCACCTGGGTCAGGTTCTCTTTGCCCCAGCATCATCAAGTTTCTCCCTACCTCTAATTTCTTCATAGGCAAATCATGGTGAGATGTGTTTCTCTCCGTGACACAGAAACACATCTTACCGTGACATGTCTCTCTGAAGATGCCAGCCATAGATGAGGGCAAAATATTAGGACCAAAAACCACCAGACCACAGCCAAACAGCCCAGAAAACTCAGAATAGCCGGTTGATTCCGGCGGTGAAAGTCTTTGCTAACACATTCTCTGGACTCAGTGCTGTGCACGATGGTGGGGTGCTTGACGTTTGACAGGTGACTGTTACTTTTCCAAATTTTTCTACATTTCCACTCTACCAGATTTATGCTCTGTCTCTAATCCCACCGGTGTGTGCAGAATTCTAGAGACAGGCAGCAAAGCGGGTGGGGTAGATTTAGAACGTCTTTGTACAGAAATGCAAAATTATCAAAAATAATTTGGCCTTACCATTCACGAGAGGATTGCCAATTGGTAAAAAGTTGCTCATACTTCTCCAGCACAAGGAACACCTAGCATCAGGCTTTGGAAGCCATAATCAAAAACTTCTGGAAACACATAAACGCATGAAGCTGCCTTATACTGAATTAGACCATTGGTCTATCAAAGCTAGAATTCTTTTCTCAGACTATCTGTGACTCTTCAGGTTTCAGGGCTGGTATTTCAGATTAGCTGCCACCTGGTTTTTTTAGCTGAAGATGATGGGTGGAATCATAGTTGGAAGAGACCACAAAGGTCATCAAGTCCGACCCTTGGGAAAGGATCCCTTCAGAGCAGTATTAATCTAAGACAATGTATTATCTCTTGGGAGGTAGGTTAGCTCTGCCTGGCGGAGCGAAATAGGCGACTTCCCCAAATAAACCCTCCTTGGAGTTCTGTGTTTTCTTTGGATCATTATGAACAATGAAACATATTAATAGCTTGGACTCATTATGGGCAAGGTCTCTAGTTCATGTGAGATGTGATAGGAAATGGTTCCACCCAAGGACTGATGCCTTCAAGTTCTATTAGTATATCTCCCAATGGATTATTTGCCATCAGAAGATCAAAACAAGACCCACCCTGCTCATGGAAATCAACTGTGCCAGGCAGAGATATTGTGTGTGTGTGTGTGTTGTCATCAAGTCACAACTGACTTTGGCAACCCCGTAGGGTTTTCAAGGCAAGAGATGTTAACCACTTATTCTCCTTGAAAATTGTTGAGCCGACTGAGGCATGATTCTATATAGTGTTTTAGAAAGGATCTCACTAACAGAGATACAGACCAAGGTTTTAATGGCGTCTTGCATAGCCTCTTGTTGTGACCGCACTTGGAGTACTGTGTTCAGTTCTGGTCGCCACATCTCAAAAAGGATATCGAAGAGATAGAAAAAGTGCAGAGAAGGGAAACGAGGATGATTGAGGGATTCGAGCACCTTCCTTATGAGGAGAGGCTGCAGTGTTTGGGACTCTTTAGTTTGGAGAGGAGACGTCTGAGGGGGGATATGATTGAAGTCTCTAAAATTATGCACGGGGTAGAAAATGTTGACAGAGAGACATTTTTCTCTCTTTCTCACAGTACTAGAACCAGGGGGCATTCATTGAAAATGCTGGGGGGAAGAATTAGGACTAATAAAAGCAAACACTTCTTCACGCAACGTGTGATTGGTGTTTGGAATATGCTGCCACAGGAGGTGGTGATGGCCACTAACCTGGATAGCTTTAAAAAGGGCTTGGACAGATTTATGGAGAAGTCAATCTATGGCTACCAATCTTGATCCTCCTTGATCTCAGATTGCAAATGCCTTAGCAGACCAGGTGCTCAGGAGCAGCAGCAGCAGAAGGTCATTGCTTTCACATCCTGCACGTGAGCTCCCGAAGGCACCTAGTGGGCCACTGCGAGTAGCAGAGTGCTGGACTAGATGGACTCTGGTCTGATCCAGCAGGCTAGTTCTTATGTTCTCTTTTCCTTCCCCCAGTGTGAGCAACTCTCTTCTTATTTGCATAGTTATCATGGTCCCCACCTGCCAAAAACAACATGATGGCAAATTTAGGAGGTATCTCTGGGGGGTGGGGCTGGAGGGAGAAAGCAATATACTGCTTTCCTCTGCCGAAAGGAGTCTCATAGTGGCTTATAATCACCTTATCTTCCCTTCTCTTTAAATTTATTACACCCATCATCCAAAAAAAATCCCAGGAAGATTGGAGGAATGGGCTACCTCCTTTCTTCCGGCAGACCTTGAATCTGAAACCTCAGGTAGAATTGCCAGATTCTATGCAGCTGCCAGAGGCTACTGAGAGACAATGTTGATTCAGTGATTCGTATTTGATTTTTCATATATATTTTGATGGAAGATTGTACATATGTTGCTGTAGCCACTCTGTTTACATATGTTTTATTCTGCTGGTCTATGCCCATATTAAATGATTGAGTGGTCGATTGATTGTACCATTTGGAGTTCACTTATCACAATGATGTATCTATATACATAAAACAGCATTGGGTTGTATTCAGCCAGTCTTTCTGCAAAACTTGTCCCAATTTCACTCTTTCTTATGCCGTCCATCATATATGTCTTTCGTTCATGCATGACCTCAAATTCCCGCTGTGGCCTTTTGGAGAGCCAAAGGGAATCCACGGCTTCCTCTTGCACCACTGGAAAAGATGCCCAACCCATTTCCTACAAATCATATAGAAAAACAAATAACGCTTGCTTTTTGCAGACAGTTCTTCTGAATGCATTTGAAGGAACGCATAAAAACCACACAGTCGAAGCTGCTGTTATCACATGCGATGCCTTTCGTTTTATGTTATCACAGAAGAGATGCACAGCAGAGAAATCTCAATAATATTGGACTCGACATGTTTACAACACTGGGTTCTGGTTCACAAAACAATAGTAAACATTCCTTGAGGCAGTGTCTGGATTTCCAAGAAATTAATAAGCTACTCCTTTCCCTCCCCCCCCCCCTTAATCTGGCAACCCAAGAAAGCGATGAAAGAATCTCGTCCCGTGGTGATTTCCTTAATATTGCTGAGAGGTTGGGTGTCTCTACTTTTCACATGGTCTCTTTCCTCTTCAGAAACATTGCCTTTCTCTTCC
Source organism: Sphaerodactylus townsendi (assembly GCF_021028975.2). NCBI lineage: Eukaryota > Metazoa > Chordata > Lepidosauria > Squamata > Sphaerodactylidae > Sphaerodactylus > Sphaerodactylus townsendi. The sequence goes on from NW_025950561.1 coordinate 53,730, forward strand.
ACAGCCTCCCCAGTGCCTCTTTCACCTGATCATTTCTCAGGCAATAGATCATGGGGTTCAGAAATGGCGTCACCGCAGTGTAGAAGAGTGTTATTACCTTAATGACCTTTGCCTCGCTTTCTCCAGCGGGGACTACATAAGACCCTGCCACGGGGCCGTAGAAAAGCGCTACCACCACTAAGTGGAAAGATATGGTGGAGAAGGACTTCACCCGGTGTCCTGGGCGAGAGCTTTTCATCAGAGTAAGAATCACGGCCCCGTAGGATAGCATAACAAAGACCATGTCGCCTAGACAAACGACAACATTCATGATTGTTTGAATGATGATTGGTGCGTTTGGTAGTGGGGGACAAGCCAAGGATAAAATTGGCCCCGGATCACACAGAAAATGGTCAATAATATTGGGGCCACAGAAGGACATCTTGGAGATCAAAATCACCGGGATAACATACACCAGGAATCCCCAAAGCCAACAGGCAGTTACCAGCTGCGATAACAACAAATTTGGGGACATACTCCAGGATAGCGCAGCTGGTGGCAAATGGCCAAGTACCGGTCCAGGGCCATGGAGGAGAGGAAGAAGCATTCTGTCGTGCCCAGAGAGAAGAAGATGTAAAACTGGAGGAAGCAGTCGCTGAAGGAAATGATGCCATAAGGGGATGCCAAGTCAAAGAGCATCCGGGGCACGGTGGCGCTCACGCAACAGATCTCCAGCCAGGAGAAGTTGCCTAGTAGGATGTACATGGGGAGCCGGGCCAGGTGGGTGTCTAGAACCACCAGGGTGATGATGGTGATGTTCTCAGCCAAACGCCAACACGTGAGAGAGTGCTAAAAAAGAGGAGGAGCAGGAACCGCCTTCGACTGGGTTCAAGCTCAAATCCCAGCAAAACGTAATTCCTAAACCTCCTACTCCCCGCTGGACAAACTCCAATCTGGAAGTAGATAAGATATCATTACATTTGATGTTTTATTTCCTGATTATTTCCTGATTTGAAAGAGAAACACTGAAGAGCCACGCCATTCCAATCTAGGAAGGGGAGAAGTCCTGTTCCCATCTGAATATTCCATTGCAGAAACAATTACTCCACCAAGTACCTACCACGGTAAAGTATCAAGAACAGCTTTTGATTAATCACTAACGGGTTTTCTCCTAAGGAGAATCACTCCAGTCTAATCCTTGCTCATTTCAGTGGCTCCCAGGCTGGAGTATCTCTGCACAGGGATGGCACTGATAGTCTTGGAACAGGGGTCCCAAACTTTTTAAACAGGGGGGCCAGTTCACTGTCCCTCAGGACTGTTGGAGGGCCGGACTAAAAAAAACTATGAACAAATTCCTATGCACAAAATGTTTGTAAAATATTCACTTTCACCTTTCAGCCTTTCTGTCATGGTCTATTTTTAGAACAGTGACCAAAGTATGTCAAGTATAGGGTGGGCTCCAAATATTGTTGGGGAGGCTGCGGAATACCTTCCCCCTGCAAAAAAAAGCAGAACTTTCCCAATGAAGCATTCCATCTAACCCAGGATCAGGTATCTTCCTGGGTTCTTTCCTCCCTAGCAGCCAGCCACAGCTTATCAATAGCCTGGCTGGATGCCAATGGGAGTGAGGCGAAACAGAAAGCCTGAGAGCAAACACATGGAGAAGCCGAGAGGGCTTAAGCAGGCGTTGCCACATGTAAGGTTTCCAACTCTGGGTCAGAAAATGGCTGGAGATTTGGGGGTGTCATCATGTAACTGCAATCAATGGCTGTTAAATGCCGGTTCCTCCTCTCCCTCGAGCCCCCACTGCACATGAATGGATTATCACCGCCATGCCTGGCGTGGCCAGATAAATACCTTCAGGGGGCCACATTCGCCCCCCCCGGCCGTAGCTTGGGGATCCCTGGTCTTGAATAAATATTTGAATGTGGTGGGGAGCCATTTCTTTCCTACGCCACACCTAAGAATTGTCTTCACACCTTGTCTGACTGAATGCTGGAATGATGCTGGTGAGGCTAAACCAGAATAAGTGCAAGTTCCATTTGAGAGCATCCTATGTCATGGTTAAAACTAAAGTCCCAGTCAAAACTACAGATGGAATGCTCTCAGGCACAATACATACAATTGCTTTTACCACAGAAAGAAACCCCCATATATCAGTTCTGTTACATTTTGTCTCATCTTCCCCCCAAATTTCTCAGGGTGGTCTCTGTGGATATTCTCCTCTGTTTCATCCTCACCAGAGCTCTCTAAAATAGCATCTGCAGAGAGGCGTTTGCCCTCTCCGCACAAACCTTTCAAATGCTTCTCAGGCAGGAAGTAAAATATTTCTTCCATGGAGTTCTGCAACGTTCTCCCTCCCCCTCTTTTGGTTCAGAACACCCTTTGTTTCCAGCTTGGAAACTTTTTATCTCGAATCCCTTTCTTAAATAATTATTTAATAATATAATTCTTTAATAAAATAATTAATAATTAATAAATCTTTATTAGTAATAATTAATAAAATAATTCTTTAAAATAATTCTTTAATAAAATTATTAATAATTAATAATTCTTTATTAATAATAATAATTAATAAAATTATTCTTTAAAACAATTCTTTAATAATCATTCTTTAAAATAATTCTTTGGTTTAAAGCATTTTCAATACATATTCTCTTGCTAAAGGGCATATTTAAAGCATTTCATCTACTTCTGTTTTCATGCCTCTGTGCCGTCCCCGAATTTCCTCCTTGGTGTTATTTTATCGTATCCCTGAGCTGATTTCATTCCCCATCACCTCTTTGTTTTCATCGTTTTTGTGTGGGTTTTTTCCTTTGGTTTTTTTTTAAATCTTTGAACCATCAAACACATGTAGCTACAGAGAATTGCAGCTAGGAAGCACTGAAGCAATGAAACAGTGAAGCATTGATCCTACAAATAACCAAAAGAAAAGGGGGAGGTGGGGGCAACCTCCTCAACAGCGGGACATGCACCTTGGAACACCCTCCCACTAGGTATCCTGTACACTCCGTCCACCTTTGTGGAAGTTTGGGATGGGAGTTTTTAGAACTTGGATTTTATCAGCCTTTTTATTGTAACCCGTCCTTAAACTATTATATGGGATGAAGAAAAGAAGAAGGCTTTTCTCTGTGATACACCTCTGAAGATGGCAGCCATAGATGCAGGCAGAACGTTAGGAACAAGACCCACCAGACCATAGCCACACAGCCCGGAAAACCCACCAGAACCAAAAGAAGAAGAGTTTGGATTTACACCCCACTTTTCTCTCCTGTAAGGAGACTCAAGGTGGCTTACAAGCTCCTTTCCCTTCCTCTCCCCACAACAGACACCATGTGAGGCAGGTGGGGCCGAGAGAGGACTGAGAGAACTGTGACTAGGCCAAGGTCACCCAGTAGGAATGTAGGAGAGCGGAAAAACACCTGGTTCCCCAGATAAGCTTCTGCCACTCAGGTGGAGGAGTGGGGAATCAAACCCGGTTCTCCAGATTAGAATCCACCTGCTCTTAACCACTACACCACGCTTGCTCTCCCTTTCAGTCTCTTTCCAAACAGACTTTTCTAATAGCTGACCATAATTTTTTTTTTTTTTTTTTTAAAAGAAATCCACATCTATTGAATTAAGGTGATGCTCACTCAACCAGTCCCTCTATGTCCCATCCTGCTGTTTATTGTCTTGTTAAAGTTCCTGTTTATGTCTCTCTGCAGTTTTCAAAATTGTGCTTTACCCAGAAAAAGCTACATCAGAAGTAGTAGGTCAAATCTTGGGAAGATTTTTTCCTGCGATTCTTTCCTCTGGTCTGACAATGGTGTTCAGCTGTAGCATCGGTTGTTCGTGGAGCTGGTTTGACGAGAAGCGAGAGGACAAAATGAACGCTACTGATAAATGATCACGACTGTTGGGGAAGGGCCCCTTTAGAGTAATATCATCCGAAGCCTGTAGATTACAATTCTGAAGACAATTAAATGCCCTTTGTTTTTATGACATGTAGAAAATTACCATGGGCAATCAGTTTTTCCCTCTGGAATCTGGTGTTTGGTAAACATGGACCATCCCCTATTGGTAGTTGCATCAAGGGAAGAACTACTACCACGGGATCAAAACAGCCACAAAAATACTTTCTTCCACATAGAAAAACAGAGAACTTTGGCTGGATGCTTGGATACCTCCCTGAAGGACTGTGGCTGAGATAGGATGGATAACCTTCCATCTCTTTGAGATGGCACTAGGTTACAAACAGATATAGGGCCAAGGCTTAGATCCCAGCAGCTTTCCTCATGCATGAAAATGGGAAGGAGAGGTGCCCTCTACCGCCAAAAAAGGCTAGCAAGGCGCTGTGGGACTCATGGGACTAATATGAAGTTATGCCCTGAGGTGGGATCCAGCAGGTTCTCACCAGTTCCTGAGAGTGGGTTACTAATTATTTGTGTGTGCCGAGAGGGGGTTACTCATTGGGTCTGCTTTTCCATTAGAAATCCCATTAGGTCCAAAAATCATAAAGTCCTGTTGTTTCCTATGTGGCTGGCTAGCGAAGGTAGAAAACGGGATAATTCTCCCTGTTGGGCTGTTTTAAAAACATGTTTTAGAAATATGGTTAAGTTCCTTGTTTAAGGAAAGTCTCCTTCTTTTGATTTCTAGAAGCAAAATTAAGTATTTGAAAGTATTAAGTATTTGACAGGCAGTCAATTAGAGGAGAAGTAGTTGTTTCTGTTGGCAGTAGACGATAGGACTTGCTATAATGAGTTGGACAGAAAGATACCCGCTGGAAATTGGGAACTTTTTTTTACAGTAAGAGTTTTTTATAGTAACAGAGAAATTATTAATGCCCTCACTGAATGTCTCGCCACGCCTCTGTTGTGCCCCCCGCCTTGTGTCTCCATTGAAGGCCCGCCACTGTTTGAATCCCACCACCATGGGAACCTGTTACTAAAATTTTTGGATCCCACCACTGCCTCTACCCCTCAAAAAGGCTATGCTGGGGATCATGGGACTAATATGAAGTTACGCCTTGTGGCACACTAGCTGCAACAAGGAGGAAAACTGGGTGTGATAGAAAAAGCTGGCTAGATGTTAAAAAAAAAGGAAGGGCATTTATGCACATTAATTTTTCCTCTTGCTACTAATTATTTGTGTGTGCCGAGAGGGGGTTACTAATTGGGTCTGCTTTTCCGTTAGAAATTCCATTAGGTCCAAAATCATAGAGTCCTGTTGTTTCCTTTGTATTGGTTACGGCTGCAGAAAACGCGGATAACCTCCTCCTGTTGGCTGTTTTAAAAACATGTTTTAGAAATATGGTAAAGTTCCTTGTTTAAGGAAAGTATCCTTCTTTTGATTTCTAGAAACAAAATTAGGTATTTGAAAGTATTAAGTATTTGACAGGCAGTCAGTTAGAGGAGAAGTAGTTGTTTCTGTTGGCAGTAGACGATAGGACTTGCTATCATGAATTTAAATTATGGACAGAAAGATACCAGCTGGAAATTAGGAACTTTTTTTTACAGTAAGAGTTTTTTACAGTAACAGAGAAATTATTAAAGTCCTCGCCTCGAATGTCTTCGCCATCACCTCTGTCGGTCCCCGCCCAGTCTCATTGGAAGTTACCACTGTTTGAATCCCACCACCATGGGAACCTGTTACTAAAATTTGTGGATCCCACTCACTGCCTCTACCCCTCAGAAAGGCTATGCGGGGGATCGTGGGACTAATATCGGTTGGTCACTTGTGGCACACTCAGCTGCAAATAAGGAGGAGAATCCGTGTGATAGGTGTTGGCTAGATGTTTAAAAAAGGAAGGGCATTTATGCACATTAATTTTTCCTCTTGCTGTAGCCCTTTGTGGACCCACTGGAACAGTTTGGGGGGAAAGTAGGATCTGTCAAAAAGGGTACCAAACAAAATCCTAGACATGTGATAAAAATGAGCACAAGCAAAACATCCAGTCGTATTCTGTGCCAAACAAACAAATCCACAACGCTGGCAGCTTCAGTGGAGAAGGAATGCGGCTGAGTGGTCCCATGAGGAGGATATAAGATATATGCACCGCAAGTAGAGAAAATGGATAAAGAGGATTTTGTTATCCCATGCTATAGGATTTTGAGCCCTCCCTCCCCAAACTCTGCTTTCCCCAGGCACCCCCGCCCCCCGAAAAAAAGTCCAGGAATTTTCCCAAGCAGGCGTTGGCGACTGTATTGCAGGAGCAGCTGGCAATCAAAACGAATGACACTTGGATTTGACATTGCTTTATTTCTTTTTATTTTGTTTTTTTAAAAATAATATTTTATTGATATTTTGGATTATTACATATTTATATTGTACATCTTATATTTCATCCTCCATATCTTCTTCCCCCTTTTTTCTCCCTCCCCCCTCTTCTTTTCTTCTTTAGATGTAAAGCAGCAGGTCCATTCTTTTCAATCTTCTTGACCATTTTTTCTTTTGGTAATCTAATTTTGTTCAACCAGTCTTTGAATTCGCCCAGATCCACTTCCCCATATTCTTTTGGTTTTCTAGTTATCTTTTGGTTTCTCTGGACACAGGTCAAAATTTCTAATTGTATTTGCTCCCATATCTATTCCAACCACTTCTGCATTGTCCAGATTTTTTTGTCTTTCCACCCCAATGCTATTACTGCATGGGCCGCTCTAATCATGAGTTTGAATAACTTTCTCTTTCTTTGTTCTATTATTATGTAATCCAATATGCCTATAAATAATAAATCTATGTTTATCTTTATTTTTACCTTCACATATTTTTCTATGTATATTATAACATTTTCCCCAAAATGTTTTACCTCTGGACATTCTAGCCACATATGGATATATATTGCATTTTTATCCCCACAATGCCAACATTTCGGACTGAGTCCACTTATCACATATGCCAACTGTTTTGGTGTTCTATACATTTCTTTTTATTTTGTACGTTATTTACAGTCCAGCTTTGTGAGACTCAAGCTCAGCGTACTTTGTGAGACTCAAGCTCAGCGTACTTACAATCGATAGGCTGAGGAGTCATGTAATAAGCATTGTAATAAAATTATAATAAACCACACTAGGTTTGCAGAAGTCTGAATCAGGGCACAAGTATTGACCATGACAAGGCATTGACAAGGCAAGACGTGGTAAAAATGGTAGGCTGTATACAGAAATATAATGCAGTGAAAGCAAGTTAACATAAGAACATAAGAACAAGCCAGCTGGATCAGACCAGAGTCCATCTAGTCCAGCTCTCTGCTACTCGCAGTGGCCCACCAGGTGCCTTTGGGAGCTCACATGCAGGAGGTGAAAGCAATGGCCTGCTGCTGCTGCTGCTCCCAAGCACCTGGTCTGCTGAAGGCATCTGCACAATCTGAGATCAAGGAGGGATCCAAGATTGGTGCAGCCATGAATCGACCTTCTCCTCCATGGAAATTTCTCCAAAGCCCTTTTAAAAGCTACATCCAGGTTAGTGGCCATCACCACCTCCTGTGGCAGCATATTCCAAACACCAATCACTGCGTTAAATGAAGAAGTGTTTCCTTTTTATTGAATCCTAATGCTTCCCCAGCATTTTTCAATGCATGGCCCCCTGGTTCTAGTATTGTGAGAAGAGAGAGAGAAAAATTTCTCTCTGTCAACATTTTCTACCCCATGCATAATTTTATAGACTTCAATCATAAAAGTTGATAGCATATAGCAGTGGATAATAAATATTAGTACTATAGCTCACAGTTCTGTTCTCTACCGAAGTACTGACTGCCAGCAAACTGCAGTCAACTGATGGTGACATCACAGGGTTTTCAGTGCAAGAAACAAACAGAGATGGTTTGCCGTTGCCTGCATCTGACACCGCTTAGCTTCTGAGATGTACCCAAACTGCTTCGAAGTTGTGTGAGTTGGCAAAATGTTATTGTCCTTCCTGGAACTTTCCAACAGTTTCAATTTTAGGAATGCAGACTCAAGGACGTTGTATGGATGTCTGTATCCAACACTGAAAACATTTGTCTCTCTTTTTAAAACTTCTTTTGAACCTATTGACTTTGCTTCTCAAAACACTTGGAGTACCTTACCGATCCGTGAAAAGCTGCAGTACACAGAAATCCTATTAAAACAAGCACAGCTTATCAAGTACAGTTGATCAAATAATGTCTGTTCCCGTAAAACTAGCCCAGAACCACAAGCTCACCAAAATCTCATTTCTGGCTCAGATGGAAAGAACTTGCTGAAGTGAAATTTCTGTCCAAAACTTATTGAGGCCGGGCTGAATCGGCTACTGCCTTATGGCATTGCTCAATCCACCAGGTCAGAATGTTACAGAACACGAGACAGCAGTAAGAAGGATTTTCCAATAACAGTTGGAGGGTCAAATGTAGCTGGTCAGTGGGTCCCTAGAGATGCTGTTTCAAGTATGAGACTCCCAGATCTCACAACCTGAAGAGCTATACACATTAACATTCAAACTTTTGGCTATGTTCAGAAACAAATGGGCAGCCAATGTAATTGTTGTGAAAAAGGCCTGCCTCTTTTATTCCAGTACATATCTCTCTGTGCAAGATGAAGTTTCCAAGAATCCTAAAGAGTGCCTCTCAGTCGACTGGTTGCTTCCTTGGGGTGCTGTGTGGTTTCTGAGCTGTATGGCCGTGTTCCTTGTATTCTCTCCACAGGCAGATGCCCAACCACAGATGCAGGTGAAGCGTCAGGGAGAGGAAATGCTAAGCTAGAACACTACCATACATCTCCGGAACAGCTCCACAGCACTTCAGCTCGATTCAACTGTGAAAGCCTTCGACAGTACATGGTTGCCTCCTTGTTTAGCTATATCTTTTCAACCCCTCTCCCTTCTTCCTAATAATCTCACCTTTCGCCTCCTCAGCCTCCTCGGTGGCCTCACTGCCTTGGATGGAACCTCAGACTATGAAATCAGGGGTTGAGAAAAGGTGTCACGGCCGTGTAGAACACTGTGACCAACTTAGCAACTTCTGACTCACTTCCTCCATTGAAATCGGCACATCATGCTCAGGGGCCATAGAACAGCGTCACCACCACCAAGTGGAAAGATATGGTAGAGAATGCTTTCCACCACGCATGGCGCTTCACGAAGAGTTTTCATCAGGGTGAGAATTATGGCACCGTAGGACAGCGCAACGAAGAAGAAATTGGACAGAATGAGTGAGGCATCAGTTACAATTTGACTGATGAAGGATAAGTTTTTTCCTGGAGGGCAAGCCAAAGGCAAAATTGTCCCGGGATCACATATAAAGTGATCAATTATATTTGAACCACAGAAGGACAACCTGGAAATCAAAACCACTGGAAGAACTATGCCATGGAAACCAGAGGGCCCAACATGCTACTACCAGAGGAATAGGCAGAAATCTGGGACATGATCTGTGGGTAGCAGATGGCAGATGAGAGAGTACCAGATCCAAGACCAAGGCTGAGAGAGGAATGAACATTCCTCGCGGCACCCCAGAAGAAGGTATAAAACTGAAGAATGCAGGCATTGAAGGAGATGACTCCTTGAGCAGAGGCCAAGTCAACCAGCATGCGAGGCACAGTAGAAGTCACATAACACATCTCGAGCCAAGAGAAGTTGCTGAGCAAGACGTACATGGGAAGCCGGGCCAACTGAGCATCTAGGACCACCAGCACGATGATGAAGAGGTTCTCCGCCAAAGCGAGCACGTACAGAACGGCGAAAAGATCATCAGGAGGCAGAACCGCCTCTGACGCCCGCCTCCAAATCCCAGCAAAATGAATTCTTGCACACTGCTCCTGTTTCCTGGATCCATCGGGAATCAGACAACAGAAGAGCATTCACAATGTGATCAGAAATCCTCCTTATGTCTATTTTCCCCCTTCCCTTGATAAAACAGCACAGATATACCCTTCAGTGTTGGCGAAAGGGCAGGCAGTCTTCACCCATTCTGTGGTTCAGATTGCTTGGGATTATTTTTTAGGAAGCTATACATCAAAAAGCAACTGGAATATATTTTCTGTCAGGTAATTTACTTCTAGTTGTATACAAGACGGGATCATCAACAGTGGCTTCCCATAATTTGACAATGCGCTAATGAAGGTTTGCTTGTAGAAGAGCACATATGTTTCTAGACTGTAGGCTCAGTGCAAATCTAGACTCCTTTGCTCTGGAAATGGTTTCCATTTCTGCATTGGTGTACTATTTAGGACGCTGCTCCATCTATCAAAAGGCTAATCACAAGTGCCGCATCAGGATTTTCCAAACCTTGAACCCGTAACCGTAGTATCTGGCAATGTCATTGGTAGGCTATGAGAAGAAAGAATGGGGATGTGTGCTTCAGTGTAACTATTAATACGTAGCAGGCTTAGAATGTGTGTCTGTGAGAACAAAATAATTACCAACGAAAACCATGTCTCTCTGGAGGCATACCAAGACTGTTAGGCGCCATGACGCATAGACAGTTTTCATGGGGAGCAATTATTTCTATGAATTCTGTGTATTGTTTCACAACGATCATTAAGAGCAAGGGCCTCAGTTGGGGAAAGTCCACAGGGCTCAGGCAGCCGAAAGAAAAAAACCCCACCCACCTTGAAGCCCTCTTTAGAGCGTTACAGAGTTATGTCACCAGAGGTGGGATCCAGCAGGTTCTCACCAGTTCCCGAGAGTGGGTTACTAATTATTTGTGTGTGCCGAGAGGGGGTTACTCATTGGGTCTGCTTTTCCGTTAGAAATTCCATTAGGTCCAAAAATCATAGAGTCCTGTTGTTTTCCCTTTGTGGCTGGTTAGCGAAGGTAGAAAACTGGATAATTCTCCCTGTTGGGCTGTTTTAAAACATGTTTTAGAAATATGGTAAAGTTCCTTGTTTAGGAAAGGTATCCTTCTTTTGATTTCTAGAAACAAAATTAGGTATTTGAAATTATTAAATTATTTGACGGGCAGTCAGTTAGAGGGAGAGTAGTTGTTTTCTGTTGGCGGTAGGCGATGGGACTTGCTATCATGAATTTTAAATTATGGACCATGAAAGATACCAGCTGGAAATTAGGAACTTTTTTACGGTAAAAGAGTTTTTTTACAAGGTAACCGAGAGAAATTGTCAAATGCCCCGCCCAGGAATGCCGGCCACGCCCCTGTCGAATGTCCCGCCCAGCCCCAGTGGTGCTACGCCACTGTTTGAATCCCACCACCATGGGAACCTGTTACTAAAATTTTTGGATCCCACCACTGCCTCTACCCCTCAAAAAGGCTATGCTGGGGATCATGGGACTAATATCTGAGGATTACTACGCTTGTGGCACACTAAGCTGCAACAAGGAGGAGAGCTAGGTGTGATAGAAAAGCTGGCTAGATGCTTTAAAAAAAAAAAGGAAGGGCATTTATGCGCATTAATTTTTTCCTCTTACTGCCAGCCCTTTGTGGGACTCCACTGGAACAGTTTGGGAAAGTGCAGGGATCTGTCAAAAAAGGGTACCAAACAAAATCCCTAGACATGTGATAAAAAATATAATAAGCAAAAAAAAACATCCAGTCGTGATCTTGGGTGCCAAACAGAGCAAACTTCTAGCAGCTGGCAGCTTCTCAGTGGAGAAGGAATGCGGCTGAGTGGTCCCATGAGAGGAGTATGTAAGATATATGCACAGTGCAGAGAAAATGGATAAAGAGGATTTTGTTTCTCCCATAAGCATAGGATTTTGAGCCCTCCCTCCCCAAACTCTGCTTTCCCCAGGCACCCCTGCCCCCCGAAAAAAAGTCCAGGAATTTTCCCAAGCAGGCGTTGGCGACTGTATTGCAGGAGCAGCTGGCAATCAAAACGAATGACACTTGGATTTGACATTGCTTTATTTCTTTTTATTTGATTTTTTTTAAAAATAATATTTTATTGATATTTTGGATTATTACATATTTATATTGTACATCTTATATTTCATCCTCCATATCTTCTTCCCCCTTTTTTCTCCCTCCCCCCTCTTCTTTTCTTCTTTAGATGTAAAGCAGCAGGTCCATTCTTTTCAATCTTCTTGACCATTTTTCTTTTGCAATTCCAATTTTGTTCAACCAGTCTTTGAATTCCGTCCAGATCCACTTCATATCTTTTTTGGTTTTCTTGCCATCTTTGGTTTCTGGACATTATGTCAAAAATTTCTAATTGTATTTGCTCCCATATCTATTCCCACCATTTCTACATTGTCCAGATTTTTTTTTTTTGTCTTTCCACACTGATACTATTACTGCATGGGCCACCGCCTCCTTGATCATGAGTTTGAATAACTTTCTCTTTCTTTGTTCTTTTATTATATAATCCAATATGCCTATGAATAACAAATCTATGTTTATCTTTATTTTTACCTTCACATATTTCTATGTATATTATAACATTTTCCCCAAAATGTTTTACCTCTGGACATTCTAGCCACATATGGATATATATTGCATTTTTTATCCCCACAATGCCAACATTTGGACTAGGTCCACTTTATCACATATACCAACTGTTTTTGGTGTTCTATTAGTTTCTTTTTTTTTATTTTTGTCACGTTATTTACAGTCCAGCTTTGTGAGACTCAAGCTCAGGCGTGCTGTAGAGACTCAAGCTCAAAATGCCACAATGCGATAGGCTGAGGAGTCATGTAATAAACATTGTAATAAAATTCATAATAAACCACACTAGGGTTTGCAGGGGGGGTCCTGAATCAGAACAAGTTATTGACCATGACAAGGCATTGACAAAGGAATAGGGCAGTGGTAAAATGGTGGGCTGTATACAGAAATATATAATGCAGTGAGAAACCAGGAGTTAACATAAGAACATAAGAACAAACCAATGGATCAGACCAAGAGTCCATCTAGTCCAGCTCTCTGCTACTCGCGGTGGCCCACCAGGTGCCTTAGGAGACTCACATGCAGTGATGTGAAAGCAATGGCCTTCTGCGGCTGTTGCTCCCGAGCACCTGGACTGTTAAGGCATTTGCCATCTCAGATCAAAGAGGATCAAGATTGGTAGCCATAGATCGACTTCTCCTCCATAAATCTGTCCAAGCCCCTTTTAAAGCTATCCAGGTGAGTGGCCATCACCACCTCCTGTGGCAGCATATTCCAAACACCTATCACACGTTAAGTGGAAGAAGTGTTTCCCTTTATTAGTCCCAATTCTTCCCCCCAGCATTTTCAATGGATGCCCCCTGGTTCTAGTATTGTGAGAAAGAGAGAAAAAATTCTCTCTGTCAACATTTTCCACCCCATGCATAATTTTATAGGCTTCAATCATAAAAGTTGATAGCATATAGCAGTGGATAATAAATATTAGTAATATAGCCCACAGTGCTGTTCCCTCTACTGAAATACTAACTTCGCCGCAATACGGCTGCAGTCAGCGATGAGTGACATCCTTAGGGCAGTGATAGCGTAACCACAACACGGGGGCCAGAGGTGGGACTCAGAGCCCTCTCTGTGGGCATTCACAAACACAGTTGCCCCCCCTCCCCCACACACATACATCTAGGCTGGCCTGGGCCACTGGGCTCGATTATTAGCATTAAACCAAAGACTTCGTTTTGGGAAAGCAGTGTAGGTAACCCTGTCAAGCACTGTTAAATCCCACTGATTTTCATGCGAAGAACTAAAGCGTGATCCTTTACCTGGGAGTAAGCTCGGTTGCAATGGCGTGGGGCTTGCTTCTGGAAACAAAACCTCTCCTAGGGTTGTAGTTCACCAGTTGGAAGAGTTGCAAAACCACCGACTACCGCAAAGCTTACCTCCCAGTAACTTAGACCAGCGTTTTTTTCACCTAAAATATCAGTATTCAGGTTAAATAGCCGTGTTGGCACTTTGCGATAAATAAGTGGGTTTTGGGCTGCAATTTCTTGCAGGATCCTCTGAAGATGCCAGCCACAGATGCAGGTGAAACGTCAGGAGAGAATGCTGCTAGAACACGGCCATACAGCCCGGAAACCACACAGCACCCCAGTGATTCCGGCCGTGAAAGCCTTCGACAATACATGGTTGCTTCCTTGTTTAGCTATATCTTTTTAACCCCTCTCCCTTCTTCCTAATAATCTCACCTTTCTCCTTCTCAGCCTCCTCAGTGCCTCTTTCACCTGATCGTTCCTCAGACTGTAAATCAGGGGGTTGAGAAAAGGTGTCACGGCCGTGTAGAACACCGTGACCAACTTAGCAACTTCGGACTCACTTCCTCCATTTGGAATCATGTACATCCCTGCCACGGGGCCATAGAACAGCATCACCACCACCAAGTGGAAAGATATGGTAGAGAATGCTTTCACACGACTGCCTTTGCGAGAGGTTTTCATCAGGGTGAGAATTATGGCACCGTAGGACAGCGCAACGAAGAAGAAATTGGCCAGAATGACTGAGGCATCAGTTACAATTTGACTGATGAAGGATAAGTTTTTTCCTGGAGGGCAAGCCAATGACAAAATTGTCCCGGGATCACATACAAAGTGATCAATTATGTTTGAACCACAGAAGGACAACCTGGAAATCAAAACCACTGGAAAAACATGCCACATGAAACCGAGGGCCCAACATGCTACTACCAGAGAATAGCAGAAATCTCGGGACATGATCTGTGGCAGATGGCCACCATCCGGCCAAGGCTGAGAGGAATAAACATTCTGCGGCACCCAGAGAGAAGAAGGTATAAAACTGAAGGATGCAGGCATTGAAGGAGATGACTCCTTGAGCGGAGGCCAAGTCAACCAGCATGCGAGGCACAGTCGAAGTCACATAACACATCTCCAGCCAAGAGAAGTTGCTGAGCAAGACGTACATGGGAAGCCGGGCCAACTGAGCATCTAGGGCCACCAGTACGATGATGAAGAGGTTCTCCGCCAAAGCGAGCACGTACAGAACGGCGAAAAAGATCAGGAGGCAGAACCGCCTCTGACGCCCGCCTCCAAATCCCAGCAAAATGAATTCTTGCACACTGCTCCTGTTTCCTGGATCCATCGGGAATCAGACAACAGAAGGGCATTCACAATGTGATCAGAAATCCTCCTTATGTCTATTTTCCCCCTTCCCTTGATAAAACAGCACAGATATACCCTTCAGTGTTGGCGAAAGGGCAGGCAGTCTTCACCCATTCTGTGGTTCAGATTGCTTGGGATTATTTTTTAGGAAGCTATACATCAAAAAGCAACCAGAATATATTTTCTGTCAGGTAATTTACTTCTAGTTGTATACAAGACGGGATCATCAACAGTGGCTTCCCATAATTTGACAATGCGCTAATGAAGGTTTGCTTGTAGAAGAGCACGTATGTCTCTAGACTGTAGGCTCAGTGCAAATCTAGACTCCTTTGCTCTGGAAATGGTTTCCATTTCTGCATTGGTGTACTATTTAGGACGCTGCTCCATCTATCGTGCTATTAATCAACAAGTGCCGCATCAGGATTTTCCATACCTTGAACCTGTAACCGTAGTATCTGGCGATGTCATTGGTAGGCTATGCGAAGAAAGAATGGGTATGTGGGCTTCAGTGTAACTATTAATACGTAGCAGGCTTAGAAGGTGTGTCTGTAAGAACAAAAATAATTACCAACGAAAACCATGTCTCTCTGGAGGCATACCAAGACTGTTAGGCACCATGACGCATAGACAGTTGTCATGGGGAATAATTATTTCTATGAATTCTGTGTATTGTTTCACGATGATCATTAAGAGCAAGGGCCTCAGTTGGGGAAAGTCCACAGGGGTCAGGCAGCCAAAAGAAAAAAAACACCCCAGCCACCTTGAAGTCTCCTTTAGAGCTGCTACAGAGCATGTCACCAGAGGTGGGATCCAGTAGGCTCCTCACCCAGTTCCCAGAGGGTTACCACTATTTGTGTGTGCCGAGAGGGGGTTACTCATTGGGTCTGCCCGCTAGGAAATTCCATTAGGTCCAAGCAACCAGAGTCCTGTTGTTCTATGTGGCTGGTTAGCTTAAGGTAGAAAAACTGGATAATTCTGTTATTGTTTTAAAACATGTTTTAGAAATATGGTAAAGTTCCTTGTTTAAGGAAAGTATCCTTCTTGGATTTCCTAGAAACAAATTAGGTATTTGAAAGTATTGGGTATTTGACAGGCAGTCAGTTAGGAGGAGAAGTAGTTGTTTCTTGGTTACAGTAGACTTATAGGACTTGCTATCATGAATTTAAATTATGGACAGAAAGATACCAGCTGGAAATTAGGAACTTTTTTTTACAGTAAGAGTTTTTTACAGTAACAGAGAAATTATTAATGCCCCGCTCGAATGTCTGCCACAGACCCCCCCCCGTCAGTAAGTCTCCTCGCCCAGTCCCACTGGAGCCCGGCCACTGTTTGAATCCCACCACCAAGGGGAACTCCAGCCATTGTAAATTTGTGGATCCCACCTTACTGCCTCTACCCCTTCAAAAGGCTATGCTGGGGATCATGGGATTAATATTTAGTTACTTTGTGGCAATACCTCAGCTGCAACAAGGAGGAAAACTGGGTGTGATAGAAAAAGCTGGCTAGATGTTTAAAAAAAAGGAAGGGCATTTATGCACATTAATTTTTCCTCTTGCTGTAGCCCTTTGTGGACCCACTGGAACAGTTTGGGGGGAAAGTAGGATCTGTCAAAAAAGGTACCAAACAGAATCATAGACATGTGATAAAAATATAATAAGCAAAAACATCCAGTCGTATCTTGGGTGCCAAACAAACAAACTACAACGCTGGCAGCTTTTCAGTTGAGAAGGAATGCGGCTGAGTTGTCCTGTGAGAGGAGTATATAAGATATCTGCACAGTGCAGAGAAAATGGATAAAGAGGATTTTGTTTCTCCCATGAGCATAGGATTTTGAGCCCTCCCTCCCCAAACTCTGCTTTCCCCAGGCACCGACCCCCCGCCCCCCGAAAAAAAGTCCAGGAATTTTCCCAAGCAGGCGTTGGCGACTGTATTGCAGGAGCAGCTGGCAATCAAAACGAATGACACTTGGATTTGACATTGCTTTATTTCTTTTTATTTGATTTTTTTAAAATAATATTTTATTGATATTTTGGATTATTACAGATTTAATGTATTGTCGAAGGCTTTCATTATGTTAAATATTAGTGGTTTGCATTTAGTATTGACGTTGCTTGCAGCCAGAGGATCTGATGTACTCCACTTGCTTTCCCAACATCAGATCCTCTGAAGATGCCAGCCACAGACGCAGGCGAAACGTCAGGAGAGAATGCTGCTAGAACACGGCCATACAGCCCGGAAACCACACAGCACCCAAATTACAGATTTATATTGTACATCTTATATTTCATCCTCCATATCTCCCCCCCCCTTTTTTTCTCCCTCCCCCCTCTTCTTTTCTTCTTTAAATGTGCAGCAGAAGGTCCATTCTTTTCAATCTTCTTGTCCATTTTTCTTCTGCAATTCCAATTTCGTTTAACCAGTCTTTGAATTCCATCCAGATCCACTTCATATCTTTTTTGTTTTTCTTGCCATCTTTGGTTTCTGGACATTATGTCAAAAATTTCTAATTGTATTTAGAACATAAGAACATAAGAACAAGCCAGCTGGATCAGACCAGAGTCCATCTAGTCCAGCTCTCTGCTACTCGCAGTGGCCCACCAGGTGCCTTTGGGAGCTCACATGTAGGATGTGAACGCAATGGCCTTCTGCGGCTGTTGCTCCCGAGCACCTGGTCTGCTAAGGCATTTGCAATCTCAGATCAAAGAGGATCAAGATTGGTAGCCATAAATCAACTTCTCCTCCATCAATCTGTCCAAGCCCCTTTTAAAGCTATCCAGGTGAGTGGCCATCACCACCTCCTGTGGCAGCATATTCCAAACACCAATCACACGTTGCGTGAAGAAGTGTTTCCTTTTATTAGTCCTAATTCTTCCCCCCAGCATTTTCAATGAATGTCCCCTGGTTCTAGTATTGTGAGAATTTGCTCCCATATCTATTTGCTCCCATATCTATTCCAACCACTTCTGCATTGTCCAGATTTTTTTGTCTTTCCACCCCAATGCTATTACTGCATGGGCCGCTCTGATCATGAGTTTGAATAACTTTCTCTTTCTTTGTTCTATTAGTATATAATCCAATATGCCTATAAATAATAAATCTATGTTTATCTTTATTTTTACCTTCACATATTTTTCTATGTATATTATAACATTTTCCCAAAAAATGTTTTACCTCTGGACACTCTAGCCACATATGGATATATATTGCATTTTTATCCCCACAATGCCAACATCGGACTGAGTCCACTTATCATATATGCCAACTGTTTTGGTGTTCTATACATTTCTTTTTATTTTGTACGTTATTTACAGTCCAGCTTTGTGAGACTCAAGATGGATTGCTCAGCGTACTTACAATCGATAGGCTGAGGAGTCATGTAATAAGCATTGTAATAAAATTATAATAAACCACACTAGGTTTGCAGAAGTCTGAATCAGGGCGCAAGTATTGACCACGTACGGCACCACGCGCAAGACGGTAAAAAATGGTATGCTGTATACAGAAATATAACAGTGAAAGCAAGCTAAATATAAGAACATAAGAACAAGCCAGCTGATCAGAATTGTGAGTCCGCCCGTCCAGCCTTCGCCACCGTGAAAGGGTCCACCAGGTGCCTTTGGGAGCTCACATGCAGGATGTGAACGCGAATGGCCTTTCTCTGTGGCTGTTGCTCCCGAAAGCACCTGGACTGTTAAGGCATTTGCAATCTCAGATCAAGGAGGATCAAGATTGGTAGCCATAAATTGACTTCTCCTCCATAAATCTGTCCAAGCCCCTTTTAAAGCTATCCAGGTTAGTGGCCATCACCACCTCTGTGGCAGCATATTCCAAACACCCAACCGCCACGCTGCGCGAAGAAGTGTTCTTTATTAGTCCTAATTCTCTTTCCCAGCATTTTCAATGGATGCCCCCTGGTTCTAGTATTGCAGGGTATAGGTGTTTGTCTCCTCTGTCAACATTTCTACACCATGCACAATCCTATAGACTTCCAATCATGCGCTGATAGCATATAGTTAAAAGTGGGATAATAAATATTAGTAATATAGCCCACAGTGCTGTTCTCTCTACTGAAATACTAACTGCCAGCAAACTGTAGTCAACTGTTGGTGACATCATACGGCAGTGATGGCGAACCTATGGCACGGGTGCCAGAGGTGGCACTCAGAGCTCTCTCTGTGGGCACGTAAGACAAACATAGCCCCCCCCCGACATACATCTAGGCCGGCTCCAACACTGGGTTCGATTATTAGCATTAAAACCAAAGACTTAGTTTTGGAAAGTTGTGTAGGTAACCCTGTCAAGCACTGTTAAACCCCACTGATTTTCATGCAAACAACTAAAGCGTGATCCTTTACCTGGGAGTAAGCTCGGTTGCTGGCAATGGTCCTAGGGTTGTGATTCACCCGTTGGAAGAGTTGCAAAGCCACCGACTACCACCAAGCTTACTCCCGAGTAACGGAGCCAACCGTTTTTTTTTCTCAACTAAAACCTCAGTATTCAGGTTAAATTGCTGTGTTGGCACTTTGCGATAAATAAGTGGGTTTTGGGTTGCAATTTGGGCACTCGGTCTCAAAAAGGTTCGCCATCACTGTCATAGGGTTTTCGGTGCAAGAAACAAACAGAGATGGTTTGCCGTTGCCATCTGACACTGCTTAGCTTCTGAGATGTACCCAAACTGCTTTGAAGTTGTTCGAGGTGGCAAAATGTTATTGTCCTTCCTGGAACTTTTCAACAGTTTTGATTTTAGGAATGCAGACTCAAGGACATTGTATGGATGTCTTTATCCAACACTGAAAACATTTGTCTCTCTTTTTAAACTTCTTTTGAACCTATTGACTTTGCTTCTGAAAACACTTGGAGTGCCTTACTGATCCGTGAAAAACTGCAGAACACAGAAATCCTATTAAAACAAGCTTATCAAGTACAGTGGATCAAATAATGTCTGTTCCCGCAAAACTAGTCCAGAACCACAAGCTCACCAAAATCTCATTTCTGGCTCAGTTGGAAAGAACTTGCTGAAGTGAAATTGCTGTCCAAAACTTGTGGAAGCGGGCTGAATGTGGCACGCCCTTGGGTTGCTCAATCCACCAGGTCAGAATGTTACAGAACACGAGACAGCAGTAAGAAGGATTTTCCAATAACCGTTGGAGGGTTTAATGTAGCTGGTCAGTGGGTCCCTAGAGATGCTGTTTCAAGTATGAGACTCCCAGATCTCACAACCTGAAGAGCTATACACATTAACATTCAAACTTCTGGCTATGTTCAGAAACAAATAGGCGGCCAATGTAATTGTTGTGAAAAGGGCCTGCCTCTTTTATTCCAGTACATATCTCCCTGTGCAAGATGAAGTTTCCAAGAATCCTAAAGAGTGTCTCTTAGTCTAATTGGTTAAAGTTTTGTTGTAGAGTTTCCGTTGGTATGGTTGCAGTTCTGAAGATTTTCCTGATAAAAGCGCTTCATCTGTGGCTGGCATCTAAAGATGATCCTCTGAAGATGCCAGCCACAGATGCAGGCGAAACGTCAGGAGAGAATGCTGCTAGAACATGGCCATACAGCCCGGAAACCACAGAGGATCCTCTGAAGATGCCAGCCACAGATGCAGGCGAAATGTCAGGAGAGAATGTTGCTAGAACACGGCCATACAGCCCGGAAACCACACAGCACCCCAGTGATTCTGGCCGCGAAAGCCTTCGACAATACATGGTTGCTTCCTTGTTTAGCTATATCTTTTTAACCCCTCTCCCTTCTTCCTAATAATCTCACCTTTCTCCTTCTCAGCCTCCCTGTGCGCCTCTTCACCTGCTCGCTCCTCAGACTGTAAGTCAGGGGTTGGAGGTGTCACGGGCCGTAGAACAACACCGTGACCACCAGCAACTTCGGACTCACTTCCTCCATTTGGAATCATGTACATCCCCGCCACGGGGCCATAGAACAGCGTCACCACCACCAAGTGGAAAGATATGGTAGAGAATGCTTTCACACGACTGCCTTTGCGAGAGGTTTTCATCAGGGTGAGAATTATGGCACCGTAGGACAGCGCAACGAAGAAGAAATTGGCCAGAATGACTGAGGCATCAGTTACAATTTGACTGATGAAGGATAAGTTTTTTCCTGGAGGGCAAGCCAAAGACAAAATTGTCCCGGGATCACATACAAAGTGATCAATTATGTTTGAACCACAGAAGGACAACCTGGAAATCAAAACCACTGGAAAAACATGCCACATGAAACCGAGGGCCCAACATGCTACTACCAGAGAATAGCAGAAATCTCGGGACATGATCTGTGGCAGATGGCCAAGTACCGATCCAAGGCCAAGGCTGAGAGGAATAAACATTCTGCAGCACCCAGAGAGAAGAAGGTATAAAACTGAAGGATGCAGGCATTGAAGGAGATGACTCCTTGAGCGGAGGCCAAGTCAACCAGCATGCGAGGCACAGTCGAAGTCACATAACACATCTCTCGAGCTGGTGGAGAAATTACATAAGACGCATATGGAAGCCGCCAACTGAGCATCTAGGGCCACCAGTACGATGATGAAGAGGTTCTCCGCCAAAGCGAGCACGTACAGAACGGCGAAAAAGATCAGGAGGCAGAACCGCCTCTGCCGCCCGCCTCCAAATCCCAGCAAAATGAATTCTTGCACACTGCTCCTGTTTCCTGGATCCATCGGGAATCAGACAACAGAAGGGCATTCTTTGGAAATGGTTTCCATTTCTGTATTGGTGTAGAAGAAGAAGAAGAGTTTGGATTTATATCCCCCCCTTTCTCTCCTGCAGGAGACTCAAAGGGGCTGACAATCTCCTTGCCCTTCCCCCCTCACAACAAACACCCCAGAGGTGGTGGGCTGAGAGCTCTGAGAAGCTGTGTGACTAGCCCAAGGTCACCCAGCTGGCGTGTGTGGGAGTGCACAGGCTAATCTGAATTCCCCAGATAAGCCTCCACAGCTCAGGCGGCAGAGCTGGGAATCAAACCCGGTTCCTCCAGATTAGATACACGAGCTCTTAACCTCCTACACCACTCCTGCTCTCATCTACTATTTAGGACGCTGCTCCGTCTCTCAAAAGGTTAATCACAAGTGCCGCATCAGGATTTTCCATACCTTGAACCTGTAACCGTGAGGTATCTTGGGCGAAGGTCATTGGCAGGTTGGCGCGAAGAATGGGTATGTGGGCTTCAGTGTAACTATTAATACGTAGCAGGCTTAGAAGGTGTGTCTGTAAGAACAAAATAATTACCAGTGAAAACCATGTCTCTCTGGAGGCATACCAAGACTGTTAGGCACCATGACGCATAGACAGTTGTCATGGGGAATAATTATTTCTATGAATTCTGTGTATTGTTTCACAATGATCATTAAGAGCAAGGGACTCAGTTGGGGAAAGTCCACAGGGCTCAGGCAGCCGAAAGAAAAAAAAACCCAACCACCTTGAAGCCCTTCTTAGAGCTTTACAGAGTTATGCCCCCCTTTGGAGCCACCGCACTTCCGCCTCAAAAGCCTGGGTGGAACCACCAGTCTAGAACCACCAGTATGATGATGGAGAGGTTGCACAGCCCAAATAAGATGTCCTGGGGATGCTTAAGAAGAAGAAGAAGAGAGTTTGGATTTATATCCCCCCTTTCTCTCCTGCAGGAGACTCAAAGGGGCTGACAATCTCCTTGCCCTTCCCCCCTCACAACAAACACCCTGTGAGGTAGGTGGGGCTGAGAGAGCTCCGAGAAGCTGTGACTAGCCCAAGGTCACCCAGCTGGCATGTGTGGGAGTGCACAGGCTAATCTGAATCCCCCAGATAAGCCTCCACAGCTCAGGCGGCAGAGCGGGGAATCAAACCCGGTTCCTCCAGATTAGATACACGGGCTCTTAACCTCCTACGCCACTGCTGCTCCTTAAAAAAAAGCATCCTGGGAAGGGACTCCACACAGCTTTCTTTCCAAGATGTCCTCAGGATGCTTTATTTTAGCTCAAGGCATCTTTTTGGAGAACGATTCAAAGTGCATTTTTTTCTCCTAAGTCGCTTACAAATCGTCTCCTGCCAGGTTGTGCGGAATGCAAAACTCAGGAGGCGTCTTATTTTTCTCCAGAGGCGTATCTAAGGCAAAATCTGAGTTTTCCACACACACCCCCTGCATCTCCAAATGGGCAGCCGCCCTCCCCCACCACAACCAAACAACATTTTTTGCACCAGGTCATCTCACCCCAGGGGGAAGAAGGAGGAATGCGGGGAATGATTTTCTGCCCCCACGGGACTAAATGACTGCAGTCTAAGGACATTTGATGCCATATATCCCCCTAGGCAGTGCGCCCCTATTTTTCCCACCCAACTGTTTTGCTTTCTGGTCAGTTTCACCCTCAGCTTTGTTACTGGCCTAACAGGGGTAAGGGCATTATTAAAGGGAATCTCCACCAGCTGCTAAGAGTGTAACAGCACAAATATGGTTTTAAAAGTAGCAAAGGGGAATGAGCACTCATGTTGGCAGCAAGAGGGGCCAAGAGGAGATCTTTTAGACTGTATAATACGGGGAAGGAATTCTGGCAATGAATATTCCACAGAGTAATGCAAGAGTCCAAATTGAGTTTTAAATGTTTATACAAATTTGGTTCAAATGCATACATACAGTAAGGCACAAGAGCACATACACACAAGTTCCTAGTATATAGAAAGGTTTGAAAGGTAGGTGGGAAGATAGAGAGGGAATGGGAATTTGCAGGGTAATACATTACCTAAATTCAGCTGAAAAAGATCTTGTAGAAGGCAAGGATTCAAATGACCAGCATCTGAATCCAGGCGAAGGACGATATCATGTCTCAACCCAACCAGACCAAGAGAGGTACAGGCCAGTATTGAGCATTGTGTTGCAGGTGAACTAAACTTTTATACCCTTTTGCCCAGGTAGGGACGGGAGCAAGTGAGTTTTAAGTTTCATTTTCCTAAATTCTCTGGAATTTCCCATGCTGGGCTTGCTGGGCTGAGCTCTATCTAAAAGCTCTTCTATTGTTCTAAATCCCGGGACAATGGGAGTCAATTGCTCTTAGATTATATCAGTGATACTATGAATGGTTTATGAAGAGATACTTCTTACAGTCTCTGCCTTCATTATTCAGATTTGAATGAGGCTTGATTGATTCAGGATGGGATCTTGTTGTTAGGGAAATCATATCTAGAGGTTGGGGAAATGCAAGGGAGCAACCATCTGTTGCTAGAAGGGATAGGTAAGATGGAGAACCTGATGCTAAAGTGGCTTTCCATATTCTTTGTCTTAACAGTATCTTTGCAAGGTGTGGTAATCAAGATCATGCCCACAAACAAAATGAAACCTCCAGGTTATGCTGGAGTAACTCATTCATTGATTTAATCTTGCTAAACAGACCTTTTGTCTGGGGCCTGCTTTCAGCTTGGACACTCTGCTAACCACCCATACAAACAAGGAAGCTGGCATTTTTCAGCACATAGCATAAGAAACTATATGAAATCCAATATTTCATAAGGCAGGGTATACAGGGCAGGGTTACAGCTTGCACCTGACATGTTGTGTGCAGATGAAGGAGTTCTCCTTGCTGCCAATTGCTGTCTTAAAAGCTCAGCTGTCTTAAAAGCTCAGCTGGAATGTGTTCCGCAGGTTAGGAAAGGCAGCGCCCAGTCCAAAAGAAAGCCACCATGGTTAACAAGGGAGGTTGAGGAAATTATTAGGAAAAAATTATTAGGAAAAAAAAGATGTCTTTTAGAAAATGGAAGTCCAACTTAACTGATGAAGAATACCAGAGAGAACACAAATGGTGGCAAAAGAGAAGCAAGTTAGCTGTAAGGGAGGCAAAAAAAGATTATGAGGAACGCATGGCTGCGAACATCAAAACTAGCAACAAACAGTTCTTCAAGTACATCAAAAGCAGGAAGCCAGCTAGGGAAGCGGTAGGGGTCCAAGTTAGATGATGAAGGAACAAAAGGTCTGCTAAAAGATGACAGGGAGATTGCAGAGAAGCTGAATGAATTCTTTGCATCTGTCTTCACCTGGGTGAGGAGGTAAGGAAAATTCCTGCACCTGAACCAAGCTTCTTAGGAGGTGAATCTGAGGAACTAGTGAAGATAGTGGTAGACAAGGAAGAAGTTCTGGCAGCCATTGATAAACTGAATGCTACCAAATCCCCTGGCCCAGATTGCATTCATCCAAGAGTTCTTAAAGAGCTCAAGCATGAAATTGCTGATGTTCACATTAATATGCAACTTATCCTGAAATCAGGTTCCATCCCTGAAGACTGGAAGATGGCCACGTCACACCAATCTTTAAGAAAGGGTCTAGGGGACTCCAGGAAATTACAGGCCAGCCGGGCCGGACATCTGTTCCTGGTAAATTAGTAGAATCTATCATTAAAGATAAAATTATTAACATGTAGAAAAGCAAGACCTGCTGAGGAAGAGTCAGCATGGCTTTTGTAGAGGCAAGTCCTGTCTTACAAACTTACTAGAGTTCTTGAGGCAAACAGACATGTGGATAAGGGGAACCAGTGGACATTGATGCATTTGATTTCCAAAGGTTTTGATTAAAGTTCCCACCAGAGACTGTTGAGAAAACTCAGCAATGAAGGAATAAGAGGGGAAGTCCTCCTATGGATTAAAAACTGGTTGAGGAACAGGAAACAAAGGGTGGGTATAAATGGGTTGTAATCACAATGGAGAGATGTAGGGAGTGGTGTCCCCTGCTGATCCGTTTTGGGACCAGTGCTCTTTAACTTATTCATAAATGACTCCGAAGTAGGGGTGGGTAGTGTGTGGTGGCTAAGTTTGCAGATGATACCAAATTATGTAGGGTAAGAACCAAGGATTGCGAAGAGTCTCCAAGTGGACCTTGGATAAATTAGGTGAGGGTTAAGAAATGGCAAATGCAGTTCAATGTAGCAAAATGTAAAGTGATGCAATATAGGGCAAAAAATCCAAACTTCACATACACGCTACAGGGTCAGTGCTATCAGTCAGCAGACCAGGAAAGGATTTTGGGCAATCTTAGTTGATAGTTCCATGGGAATGTCAACTCACGTATGGCAGCTGTGAAAAAAGGCAAACTCTCATGCTGGGGATAATTTTAGAAAGAGTTGATAAATAAACTGCAAGGATTGTCATGTCTCTTTATATATAGTGCTAATCAAAGACTTGGAGTACTGTGTTCAGTTCCCAATGCCACATCTCAAAAAAGGATATCGAAGAGATAGAAAGCGCATGAGAAGGGCAACGAGGAT
Organism: Sphaerodactylus townsendi; assembly: GCF_021028975.2. Taxonomy (NCBI): domain Eukaryota; kingdom Metazoa; phylum Chordata; class Lepidosauria; order Squamata; family Sphaerodactylidae; genus Sphaerodactylus; species Sphaerodactylus townsendi. Next base: position 79,876 of record NW_025950561.1, read on the forward strand.
GACGAAGGATTGGAGCACCTTCCTTATGAGGAGAGGCTGCAGCTGCTTGGGACTTTAGTTTGGAGAGGAGACGCCTGAGTGGGGGACATTTTCAGTGATTGAAGCCTATAAAATTATGCGCATGGGTAGAAAACAGTTGGACAGGGAGAAATTTTTTCCTTTCCTCACAATAATTAGAAAACCAGGGCATTCATTGAAAAATGCTGGGGAAGAATTAGGACTAATAAAAGCAGCTCACTTCTTCACGGAACGTGATTGGCAGGTTTGGAATATGCCACAGGAGGTGGTGATGGCCACTAACCTGGATAGCTTCAAAAGGCTTGGACAGATTGGCGTGGAGGAGAAGCCAATTCATGGTCACCAATCTTGATCCTCCTTGATCTGAGATTGCAAATGCCTTAGCAGACCAGGTGCTCAGGAGCAGCAGCAGCAGCAGAAGGCCATTGCTTTCACCTCCTGCATGTGAGCTCCCAAAGGCACCTGGTGGGCCACTGCGAGTAGTAGAATGCTGGACTAGATGGACTCTGGTCTGATCCAGCAGGCTAGTTCTTATGTTCTTAAGGATGTTTGCTCTGGAAACTCTGATCCTGGGCACCTTCTCAGCCCAAAAAGTACATAGTTGTACTCAGCTGGTCCTGCCAATTCCAGCAATATATAGTTTGCCTTTAAAAAAAATTCAATGAGCTATCTCCATAACTATGGAGACACAAATATGGGCATCTTAGCCTCTCAGAAGATCCGAGTACCTCCCATTGAAAAGCGTTGGCTTGACCTACTCTCTGGCGACTAACTTAGGCCCCTTCCGCACATGCAAAATGCTGCGTTTTCAAACCACTTTCACAACTGTTTGCGAGTGGGTTTTGCTATTCCGCACAGCTTCAAAGAGCACTGAAAGCAGTTTTGAAAGTGCCTTATTCTGCATGTGCGGAATGAGCCTAAGTAGCTTTTTCTTGCTGGACAGAGAAAACTTTGAGGCTATAAAGCTGAATTTTGCTAGCTCGTAAGAAATGGTAGGCTTTTAAATCTTCCGACAGTAATTTAATAATTAAGCTTTTATTGGCATCAGAGTGATTTAAGTAGCCGAAGTGATGTACCCAAGGATCAATAGAAAACCTTCTAATTTCGGAATAGTTCGAGGATTCAGATTGACCTGTAGCTCAGATACTAGGGAATCTGAGCACCCTATCAGTTCTTGTCAGCATGGCCAATTGGCCATGCTGGTAGGGGCTGATGGGAATTGTAGTTCCTGAACATCTGGAGAGCCGCAGGTTCCCTACCCCTGGTCCAGGAGAATGTGAGACAGAGACTCTACCGTAGACACTCTATTCACAGCTGTTAAAAAAGGATTTACATCTTGTATCCAATATCAGCAACAACCACCTAGTGGCTAATCATGTTTAGAACATAAGAACATAAGAACTAGCCTGCTGGATCAGACCAGAGTCCATCTAGTCCAGCTCTCTGCTACTCGCAGTGGCCCACCAGGTGCCTTTGGGAGCTCACATGCAGGAGGGTGGAGTCTTTGGCCTGCTGCTGCTGCTGCTGCTCCCGAGCACCTGGTCTGCTAAGGCCTTTGCAATCTGAGATCAAGGAGGATCAAGATGGGTAGCCATAGATCGACTTCTCCTCCATCAATCTGTCCAAGCCCCTTTTAAAGCTATCCAGGTGAGTGGCCATCACCACCCTGTGGCATATTCCAAACACTAGTCACATGTCATGCGAAGAAGTGTTTCCTTTTATTAGTCCTAATTCTTCCCCCCCCCCCCCAGCATTTTCAGTGGATGCCCCCTGGTTCTAGTATTGTCAGAAAGAGAGAAAAATGTCTCTCTGTCAACATTTTCTACCCCATGCATAATTTTGTAGACTTCAATCATGTCCCCCCTCAGACGTCTCCTTCAATGTTTCCCATTGAACCCCAAAATAATAACAGATACTGTGTCAGGTGGGCAGTGAGGAGTTGTCCACCATCAAGGAGTCATTACTAAGATTGTTTTGTCCTGATTAACGTCCAGTCCCAAATTTAGTGGGCTATGGTGCATGGAGCAGGCCTTCAGAAAGAAATTTCAAAGGGGTGGGCAGGACTGTAGAGGAGCAGGTGGTCAAATGTAAATACGTTTGTATCCTTTACAAATAAATGAGGCACTGTTTCGTCTGCCTGGGTGGCTGTCGACCTTAACTGTTTTACGGCTTGTATTCTACTTTTCAAAGTTTTGTGGGAAACTTTCACTTAGCAGGATAAGAGCCATGACTGTGAGGCTAATAGTAAGGTTCCCTTGACCCCTTTCGTCAGCTTCATTCATGGGCACTCTGAATGGGCGTGTAAAGTGTTGTCCGGTCTGGAGATCTATAATTTCAGTTACAGTTGACAGAGATATTTTCCCCTGGAGAAAATGGCGTTTTGAAGGGTAGATGCTATAACATCATATAGGGTAGAGTTGGGTAGAGGGTAGGGTACAGGGTACGGTTGACAGAGATAATTTCCCCTGGAGAAAATGGCTATTTTGAAGGTATGGAAAATCCTGATGTGGCACTTGTGATTAACCTTTTGAGAGATGGAGCAGTGTCCTAAATAGTAGATGGGAGCAGCAGCGGTGTAGGAGGTTAAGAGCTCGTGTTTCTAATCTGGAGGAACCGGGTTTGATTCCCAGCTCTGTCGGCCTGAGCTTCGTGGAGGTTTCTCTGGGAATTCAGATTAGCCTGGCACTCTGCACACACGCTGCTGGTGACCTGGGGTAGTCACAGCTTCCTCGGAGCTCCTCTCAGTCTCCACCCACCACAGGGTGTTTGTTGTGAGGGGGAAGGGCAAGGGAGATTGTCATCTCCTTTGAGTTCCTGCAGGAGAGCATGGGATATAATCCAAACTTCTCCTCCTCCTCCTCCTCCTCCTCTCTTCTCTTCTTCTTCTTCTTCTTCTTCTTCTTCTTCTCCTTCTTCTCCTTCTCTTCTTCTCTTTCTTCTCTTCTTCTTCTTCTTCTTCTTCTTCTTCTTCTTCTTCTTCTTCTTCTTCTTCTGCTGCTGCTGCTGCTGCACAAGGTCAGTAGCAATGGCTCCATTGTTCAACTCCATCTGGAGGAGCGGTTAGACTGGTAACCAAGCTGGTCTTGCATACAAAAGGAAGCCCAAACACTCTCTCTCTCTCTCTCTCTCTCTCTCTCTCTCTTTGATTTTTGGGATGGATGCTGCTGATCATGGAACGGGCGGTTGCTCCTGAACAAAGGACCATTATTTGTAAAGAGAGCAATTTGTAAAGAAGGAAGCCAGTACTGGAGTAGAATAGATGGTGTTTTGAACTTTACCAACCAGCGGCTTAGGCCAGGGGTGAGGAAACTTCATCCCTACACGGTCTACCTGTCTTCAGAAGAAGAAGAGTTGGTTTTTATACCCCGCTTTGCTCAAAGCGGCTTATCAACTCCTTTCCCTTCCTCTCTCCACAACAGACACCTTGTGAGGTAGATGGGGTTGAGAGTTCAGAGAGAACCGTGACTGGCCAAGATCACCCAGTAGACTTTGTGTGGAGGAGCACAGTGGGGAAACAGTCCGTTTCACCAGATATATAAGAGTCCACTGCTTATGTGGAGGAGTGTGGAATCAAACCCGGTTCTCCGGATGAGAGTCTGGAGAACTACACCATACAGGCTCTCTGAGTGAACTTTTTAACTTGAACTCTTAATGTGTTCTTAAAATGTTCAAAGCAAAAAATGCAGACTCAGGATGCCCTGTGGGCATATCTGACATAACCAAATTGTGTTAAGTAAACCTGAATCCCCACTTCATTCTAAGAAGACAAAAAAAAATGCCTTGTGGAATCAGTCTAATACAGAATTCTTTTCCAGAATCCCAGCAAATATCTGTAAAGAGGAGATACAGATATTATTTGTGGAGATAGATATTATTTGTGCTCGTCCACCTGGAGGCATTCGGCATTAAAAATGTGGTAGGCACAGACTAAAATACAACAATATACAATTGTAAAATGACCCAGCTCACTTACTCAGAAATCTAAAGAAGTCTACCAATGAGTCATGTTTTTCCTTTTCCCAATCCTGATGAGTTAGTCAGGAATGCCCAGATACCACAGGAACTACAATTCCCATCAGCCCCTACCAGCATGGCCAATTGGCCATGCTGACAGAGGCTGATGGGAATTGTAGTTCCTGAACATCTGGAGAGCCGCAGGTTCCCTACCCCTGAGCTAGGTTAAATCATGTGAACAATATGGTAATATGGTAGTGTTAACCAGTTGTCTGGTAGGGATGCAGAACATTCCACAATCTTGCAGATGCTGTTTCGGATATGATGTCTCAGCAAACCTTGCCTCCTGGATTCGTGTGTCTCTCCTTGTGTGTAATAGCTCAGACTTTTGCTCCTTAATTGTCTAAGGACAATTAAGACCTAACGTTGACCTCGTTCCTTGTCTTACTCTGGGCTTGAAGGTAGTCTTTATGGTGAACAGAGAAGAGATTTCATTGACGGTGGCTTAGTTGCAGCAGGATGGTTGGCCGTTTTGTTTAGAGTTTTTATTCTGGTTTTACATTGTTTGCTGAAGCTTTATCCAAGAATTGGCCCAATGGGTTCTGGTCTACTGAGGACAGTGTTCCATCAAAATAAGATCTCCTTGGAGACCAATTACTACTTCATTAGAGAACTAGTAACTGATTAGGTCTTTGTTTTCTCCAAAAGTCATTGAGGACCGCTTAACAATAACCTTTCCAGTTGCCCCCACCTTCACCCGGATCCTCCATACACATGAGTATAAAAAATGTATATGAGGGCTTCCTTAGGATGATGAAAGAATGTCTGTTTCTGCTAATGAACACTTGGGGAGACAGATATTACTTGTGTTGGTCTGCCTGAAGGCATTTAGTATCCCCTCTGAAAAGATGATGACACATATCCAAGAACAGTTTGTGCTTGGGGACCATACCCATGACCTATGGTACCGTAATACCTGTTTGCAATAACTGCCACATCCCAGTACCAAAGCGACGTTTGTGAGCATGTAGGGGCCCCCAAACGTTTTGATCCTGTGGACGCTTTTGGACTTCTGACGTATGATAGTGCGTGCAACCAGAAAACAGGAAGTTGAACCAGGCTGATTCCGCATGGGCCAAAAACAGCAGTGTGAAAATGGTGTGAAAACAGTATAAACCCCTTTATACCGTTTTAAACCCTTTTACACCGTTTTCACACCGTCTTCACACTGCTATTTTTGACCCATGCGGAATCAGCCTAAGTGATTTACATGGTGTTGTCTTCACAATAATTTTGCGAAGTATATTAGGCTGAGAGAGAGATCGCACAGTGTGTTTAAATTCCTTTGACTGGGCGTTCAAAAGAAGAGAACCCATGCCACGGTTCAACCAGAGGTAGGGCTGGTCCAACCACTAGGTAACCCTTGGTGATCGCCCAGAGCACTAGATTTTGAGGGGTACCAAAAAGATGAGCCAACCCTCCTCTTTCCCATGTGCCTTTATACTCAGGCATTTATACTCAGAAAATAGTGAGACTCAGGATTGACTTTGGAGGACCTTTGAAGAACCTCAAGGAGGCTCACTGGAGGAAAGCAGTTGATCAAAATATTTGGCTTCAGTGTTAATTGAGAAGAAACTAATTCTCATAAATAGTTCTCAGGATCTCTCCCTCCACCTTGCCCCCCTCTCTTTTACAATAATATATCGTAATTTCCTTGAAGAAGTACAGATCTTTTTGGTGATCATGAAATCCCATCTGTAAGGTGTTAGTTAAGGTTTCTGGCTTCCAGATTGGGCCTGAAGTTCTCCTAGAATTACAACTGACCTCCAAACTGGAGAAAACGGCAGCTTTGGAAGGTGGACTTGAAGGTACCACAACCTTGCTGAGCTCCCTTTGCTTCCAAAACTCTGCCCACTGGGCGTTGCCCCTCAATCTCTGAGAATTCTCCAAAACAGAGTTGACGATCTGAGTGCTAATGAATATAGGCCTTGCTGTTGTATTGCAGATCACCGCATCTGGTCACCGCATCTCAAAAAGGATATTGAGGAGATAGAAAAAGTGCAGAGAAGGGCAACAAGGATGTTTGAGGGACTGGAGCACCTTCCTTATGAGGAGAGGCTGCAGCGTTTGGGACTCTTTAGTTTGGAGAGGAGACGGCTGAGGGGGGATATGATTGAAGTCTATAAAATTATGCATGGGGTAGAAAATGTTGACAGAGAGACATTTTTCTCTCTTTCTCACAATACTAGAACCAGGGAGCATTCATTGAAAATGCTGGGGGGAAGAATTAGGACTAATAAAAGGAAACACTTCTTCACGCAACGTGTGATTGGTGTTTGGAATATGCTGCCACAGGAGGTGGTGATGGCCACTCACCTGGATAGTTTAAAAGGGGCTTGGACAGATTTATGTAGGAGAAGTCGATTTATGGCTACCAATCTTGATCCTCCTTGATCTGAGATTGCAAATGCCTTAAGTCCAGGTGCTCGGGAGCAACAGCCGCAGAAGGCCATTGCTTTCACCTCCTGCATGTGAGCTCCCAAAGGCACCTGGTGGGCCACTGCGAGTAGCAGAGAGCTGGACTAGATGGACTCTGGTCTGATCCAGCTGGCTTGTTCTTATGTTCTTATGTTCTTATCAATACAGCTACCCATCTGAAACTATCTTCTTGGAGACTAATCATCCTAACTGGGAGAGGTAATAACTTACAAGGACTTTGCTTGCCTGTGCATTAATTATTCCAAGGTGGATGGATAGAACCATTAGGGTACTGCTCTGGAATTTATCCAGCAGCAAAGAAAGCTATAACAGGTAATCTTTCTAGAACAGTCTAGATATTTCTGGGCAAGTGTGGGGTTCTCCTTGTCCTCGTATGACCTAGAGATATCTTCACACTGTTATTTGAGGGACCTCAGCAACTGGGAATATGGAAGTACTGATTTTTCAGATGTTGTGATATGTAGCGGTATCACAATTTCAGACATGCCATGTTGAACCAAACCTTGTAGCTGCTAATTCCACTCCGTAGTACAGTATAACACGAATTGCTCCTCAGCATTTGGGGAATTGGGGTGAGCCCATAATGGAGTGTGTGTATGTATATACCATCAAATCACAGCTGCCTTATGGCAACCCCGTAAGATTTTCAAGGCGAGAAATGTTCAGATGTGGTTGGCTATTGCCTGCCTCCACAGGGGCTGAGAATGTTCTAAGAGAACTGTGATTGGCCCAAGGTCACCCAGTAGGCTTTATGTGTAGGAATGGGGAATCAAACCTGGATTAGAATCTGCCTCTCTTAACCACGATACCATGCTGGTTCAACAGCAGACTCTGATCTGGAGAAATGAGTTTGATTCCCCACTCTTCCACATGAAACCTGCTAGGTGACTAGTCACAATTCTGCCAGAACTCTCTCAGTCCCACCAACCTCACAAGGTGTCTGTTGTGGAGAGAGGAACGGAAGGAGTTTGTAACCCACTTGGAAACTCCTTATGGTTGAGAAAAGCGAAGTATAAAAAAACAACCCTTCTTCTAACAACATTTCCAATTTATATCTCATTATTTTTATTGTATTACACGGAACGCAGAAATATTAAATAATCAAAGCCATTATCGGAGATCATAGATTTTATTTATTACATGTACTTACTTCATGGAACGCTGCCTGCATAACATACCTCATTCACCATTTCAAGTCTTGTATTCAGGCCCTCAAATTGGGAACAGACATTCCTGTCATGACATGTGGTTGCTGGCCAACCATTACCTTGACTTCATCTGTACATTACAGTATTAGACTGGACAGCTCAAAATACTAAAGAAGAAATTGCATTAAGTTTCTGATGAAGACTCCTCTAATTAGTTGAATCCCTTCATGTCTCTTGTGGCCCATCCATCTTTGTTTTGAGTTTTGTTTGCCACAAGCCACAGCTTGGCTGATTATCTTGTCATGTGGGCTTTTCAAGGCCAGAGAGATCCAGAGGTGGTTGGCCATTGGATGCATCTAGGTCATGACGTTGGACTTCCTTGGTGGCCTCCCATCCAAAGATCCAAGGGGTTGACTCTGCTTAGCTTCTGAAATCTGATGATATCAGGCTAACCTGAGCCATCCAGGTATAGCAAGGCATCCCCTGGTCTCCTCAGTGAAAGAGAGAAAGAGTGTGCCTCTGTCACACACGAGCATCAGCCAACTGCCTGTGCCCTGAGGGGAATTTTTCCCTCCATAATTTCTGACAGAATTTTTCCCTCCAAAATCTCTGACGGACAGCTCTGACTGAGCAACTTTGCTTGCATTTGCCCAGCCCCCTCATGGGTAGGGGATAGGAATTGTAGAATATATTACCATGTATAGTATGCACTGTCTGTGGTTGAAACTACAATCCTACTAGGTAATTCCTCCATTATTTAACAAGTCATGTAAATGCTGATGCTTTCTTTCAGCTCTGCTTTCAGATTTCTGCAAGCTAAACCCTTTCATATTGTTTACTGGATGTCCTATCTTGATCACTGTACTGAGTTGCAATGTATAATACACCTTCAGTTTCAGTGAGAAAGGGGGACTATAAACAATGTACATGAACGAATGGATGAATGAGTGAAACAATGCCATTGGATCTGAATTTGACTATGTGCTTCAGGTTAGCACTGAACTGCCTTGAATATTTTATTCTGGGAGAAAAAATGAGATACGAATTTTCTGACGAAAGAAATAACTATTTAATAATATTGTATGGCAAACATAATGTATTTGTTCCATGTCCTTGATAACATAGTTGGGAGTTCAGTTTGGTCAGGACTTCTTCAGGGTTCGATTCCCCACTCTTCCACACAAAGCTTGCTGGGTGTTATGGGATCAGTCACAACTCCCTCAGAACTTTCTCAGGCCAGTGACCTCACAAGGTGTCTCTTGTGGTGAGGGGAAGGCAAGGCAATTTTGAGCCTCTTTGAGTATCACCTACCTCACAAGGTGTCTATTGTGGAGAGACGAATGGAAGGATTTTGTAAACCACTTTGAAACTCCTTACGGTTGAGAAAAGTAGAGTATAAAAACCAGCCCTTCTTTTTCGAACATTTCCAATTTATATCTGATTATTTTTATTGTATTACACGGAAAGCAGAAATATTAAATAATCAAAGCCATAATCAGAGATCATACATTTTATTTATTACATTTACTTACTTCAAGGAACACG
>NW_025950562.1:0-13919 GCF_021028975.2 Sphaerodactylus townsendi
GCGAACCTTTGGCACTCCAGATGTTAAGGACTACAATTCCCATCAGCCCCTGCCAGCATGGCCAATTGGCCTTGCTGGCAGGAGCTGATGGGAATTGTAGTCCTTAACATCTGGAGTGCCAAAGGTTCGCTACCACTGCCCTAGTGATTCTGGCCATGAAAGCCTTTGACAATATAACCCTGGAGTTCCTCAATGGTCTCCAAGTACTAACTGGGCCCTGACCCTAGTATCTGAGATGGGCCTAACCTGGACCATCTAGGTCTGGCTGATTTACCTGCACTTAAATAAATGTAGGAGGGCACTTTTATCAAGGGAATACTGTCATTGTTTTAATGCCTGTGGAATTCTTTTTGATGGTTTACATCTAATTTACTCCACCACTAAGCCGTGGCCTCTCCTCAAAGATTTTGGAACCTTTCCCACCCCATCCTGACCAGAAACATGAAACAGTGTTTGTGGATGAATCTATGTTCCTATGTATATTTTAAATATGTTTATACCTCTCTGTTTTCACCTACAATTTTTAATCAACAGTTTAGCGGATGGTGAGAACCTGACATTAAGTTTGCAAATTTCACTTTTAGTCTTGTGGGTATAACACTTCTGTTATATATTCTAGTCTGCAGTTTATTCAGGATTTTTTCTGTTCTTGGTAAAATGTGCATTTTAGTTGCTGACCTAGCAATTTGCCCATCTTTCATTTTTAATTTTTTGCTCTGCTGATCCAAGGCTTCTTTAGCCCCAGCAGCAATGCTGAATAGGAGTCAGCGGTGTCTTTTTTTTCATCTAGGATTTTTTTTTAAGTCTTACGGAAATTTGCAATAGATGAAGCCAATAGTATCACTGTTTTGAACCTATAAACCACTGTGATTGGCTGCTTCCTCCTACAAGCATACTAGTTCCGCCAATTAAAAATGGGGGGTTATGTTGCTTGGAAGTTCTTCTTGTATTTGGGAAATGGCAGTGGTGGAGAGACATTAATACCTTTCATACAGGCAAGCTTGATAGGCTGTACACTGAAAATATATTGCTGTCTGGAGCACAAGATTGATGAATGGCTTGCTTAACTGAGACAGTGGTTTTCACACTATGTTCTGCGATGCTTGAATAAGAAGATCTCTAAGAGCCATCATGATTTTCTGAAAGACAGCGTGCTTTTGGATTCTGCTTCTGCTATGTGCTGTCACATGTTGGCTCTGTGCAGACGTCGCAAACCAATCATAATAGGGGGTGTTGTGGGTTTTCCAGGTTGTATGGCCGTGTTCCAGTAGCATTTTCTGCTGACGTTTCGCCTGCATCTGTGGCTGGCATCTTCAGAGGATCTGATGGTAGTAAAGCAAGTGGAATATGTATACCTGTGGAATGTTCAGGGTGGGAGAAAGAACCATTTGCATTGGTTCAAAGTGTTAAGGGTGCAATTTGCAAACGTAATTTGCATGTGTTAGGCGGAATCCACCCATTTTAGAATATATATGTAACACTGAAGTTACATAATCGATTAGTGAGGGCATCTGCATAGCAGTTGCCTGGCATTTTAATCCATTTAATTGTTTCCTGCAGAGAGAGATCCTGTTTCTGGGTGGTGTTCACTAACCATTGTCTTGATTCTAGTGTTTTTAAGTACTGGTAGCCAAATTTTGTTCGAATATATATAATTAGATCCTCTGAAGATGCCAGCTGTAGATGCAGATGAAATGCCAGGATAAAATGCTACTGGAATACGGTCGTACAACCTGGAAAACCCACAACATCTAGTGATTCCGGCTGTGAAAGCCTTCGACAATACAATAAATTAAACCATAATATGCCTGGGAGGTGAATCAGATCCATGGGCTCGTACTTTCCCTCTGTGATTTAGGGCCCTGTGTATCAGACCAGTGGTCCAATCTGGGTCAGTAACCTATTTCATACAGCAGCAAACTGGTTGCCCTGGAGAGATAACAAACAGGGCATAAAGGCACTGCAGTTACCCCCTTGAACAAGGACTGAAGGAGGGAAGCAATTAACTTATAACAACCTAGCTTGTCAATTGATTCCATGCATTTGGCTGATTAAAGTCATTTGACTTTTAACTTACCAACCAATTAATCAATTGAGCCCTGAAACACAGCAGAATCCCAACGCGACATGACATGGTTTTCATAATTCTCATTGCAGGCCAGTCTGTTTCCTTTATTCAGACAATTTTAATCTGCAAGCTGTGCTTTGCTCAATGAATATTTGCAGCCCTAATGATAAGTCTACACTATCCATCATTTTAATAGTACTTCAGCCTTGGTGCAAGCACTGAGAGAGGAGCTGAAACGAATACGTTCCCTTTCCAGAGCATATTTTCTAAAGAGAGAGGTGGCAGAGCTCAAAATGGCATAAAAGTCATCCTACCTGAGCTAGAACTTCTATATTCAAGAGCTGAGAGCCGTCGTGGTATAGTGATTAAGAACGGCAGACTCTAATCTGGAGAATCGGGTTTGATTACTCACGCCTCCACATGAAGCCTGCTGGGTGACCTTGGGCAAATCACAGTTCTCTCAGAACTCTCACAGCCTCACCTATCTCACAAGCTGCCTGTTGTGGTGGGGAAGGGAAGGTGATTATAAGTTGCCTTGAGATTCCTTTTGGGAGAGAAAAGTGGGGTATAAAAACCAACTCTTGGTCTTCTTCTATTAGGGGCCAAACTAGATGCTCAGGTTTCCAAAGAATTGGATTCAGATTCTTCTTAGGTTCCCCACAGCCACACAACAACTGCAATGAATGTTGTTGTTGTTTTTAAAGAAAGGTGAGTCCATTTGTGCTTGGAATGCTGCCACAGGAGTAAGAAGAGACAATGGTTGTTTTAGAGGGCGGCATTATACCCTACTAAGGTCCCTCCCCTCCCCAGGCTCCACCCCCAAATCTCCAGGAATTTGCCAGCCCAGAGTTGGAAACCTAAGATGGGTCAATCTGACTTGGTAAGAGACAGCATCCTATGGTCAGAGTTCTGAGCCTTTCATCCCCATAACTACATGAATGAATGAATGAATGAATGAATGAATGAATGAATGAATGAATGAATGAATGAATGAATGAATGATAAAGCTAACTTGCAGAATATATTAACTTTGCCTAACTCCCCGAACTGCCAATAGGTTCGTTATTTAGGAAAACTCAGGGGAAAAGGCATAAAGATTCTGTGATGCCTTATAGAACACATTGGCGCAAAACCACACTACAAGACCCAAAGTGTCAAAGAGACAATATTCTTCAAATATATTTCCAGTTGCTACTGGTACAAACAGAAGATCTGGGGCATGCTGATGAATTTCTCAGTATCCTGAACAGCCTCTCAGGACTCGCTTGAAATGCAGTCATTTCTGGACCCGGGTAGCAGCATAGCTGGTTATCAGCAATGGCCACTTAGTGTGGGTGTCTGTCGGAAAGGATAGAGGATGCTTATGGAGCGAGAAAGCAATAACCCAAGTTGGGATAGAGCCAGGGGGGTGTTGGAATTAAAGCCAAAGCTCTTGCAAGAAATGATCTTTAGTGGCTCGGATATGTTTGTGCAGTAATTACATCATAAAGCACCTTTCAACCCGAACAAGAGGCCCCGGGGGCACCTTAGTGTGAATCAAGCAGCACAGGAACATAAGAGCTGCCAGACAGCGTAAGACCAATGATCCATCTAACCCAGCATTCAGTCTCCAATGATACTGGAGGCTGGAGAGAAGAGGTGAGAAATGGAACAGCACAATTGTGGAATGACTGGCAAAGGACTTTGCCTTTTTAGGGGGCAGAACTAGCCGTTCTTTTGCACGGCTTCTAGTTAGGCTTGCCAGCTGTAGGTTGGGAAATATCTGGAGATTTTGGGTGTGGAGTCTGAGGAGGGTGAGTTTGGGTAGAGGAGAAACCTCTGTGGTGGCATAGTGGTTAAGAGCAGGGGGATTCTAATCTGGAGAACCGGGTTTGATTCCCCACTCCTCCACCTGAGTGGCAGAAGCTTATCTGGTGAACCAGATGGGTTTCCGCACTCCTACATTTCTGCTGGGTGACCTTGGACTAGTCCAGGGATCTGCAACCTGCGGCTCTCCAGATGTTCATGGACTACAATTCCCATCAGCCCCTGCCACTATGGTCACAGTTCTTCGGAACTCTCTCAGCCCCACCTACCTCACAAGGTGTGGGGAGAGGAAGGGAAAGGAGCTTGTACGCCACTTTGAGTCTCCTTATAGGAGAGAAAGGTGGGGTATAAATCCAAACTCTTCTTCTTCTTGTCCTATGTGAGGTATAATGCCATACAGTTCACCTTCCAAAGCAGCCATTGGTTCCAGATGAACTGGTCTCTGTCACCTGGAGATCAGATGTAATTGAGGGAGATCTTGGTGAATTCCACAGGGCCTGTAAGACGGAGCTATTCCACCGGGCTTTTGGAGGGGCTGGTCGCGGTTCTATTGCCCCCCACTGAAACCCGAACTAAGCTGCCTTTTCCATCCTGGTAGGGCCCTGATTCCATCCTGGGCCCTGCCTCTCCTCCCTTCTCCTTTGGCCTTTAGACCGGGCGCCTGTGTGTGTGTGTTTTTACACAACCTTGTTGTTTAATCCGTATTTATTGTTTTAATTGCTGCTGAATTTTAATGAGTTAGATTTTATGTTATATTGATTTACTGTTCTGGAAACAGTTATGTTGTGAGCCTCCTCGAGCCCTTCGGGGATGAGGCAGCCTATAAATTTAATTAATTAATTAATTAATTAATTAATTAATAAAAAATAAAAAATCTCCAGCTGCCCCCTGGGAACTGGGAACGCCTGCTTCAGAGGCACACCTGCAAGCTAGTGTGGTATGGTAGTTTAATTTACAGTGGGCACAGGCTAGACAAAACCTCTCCTCTGCTGGGAACTCACTCTCACTGTGCCCAAACTCCGAGACTCATGAAGTAAGATCCCGTTAGGTCATGGGTCAGAGAGGGGACTCCAATCTATGGCTCTATGGAATCAAAATGGCTCTTTAAAAAAGAAAACAGATTTTTTTCCCCGTAAATGTATATTAGAAGGGTAGGTGGGATGCTAGAATAACCAGTATGTGAAGGGAATGGCAGGCAAGGATGTTTAGGGGACTAAAGAAATGCATTACAGAAAAGGAAAAGGTGGAAGTGAACAGTTCTCAGTAATCCAAATTTCAAACGTGCAGATTTGTGCCAGTGCACAAAAATAATGGTGCAGGGTGCTCCTGTGTATCTTTATGACTTGTGAAACCTCACATGTGCCTCTTCCTAAACATGGATCCACAACTACCAGTGTAAGAATGTTATGGATTATTATTCCACACGTAAATTATCAGTAGGCTTTCCTGGTCTGACTTGGGAAATACCTGGAGAATTTGAAGATAGAATTTGAAGATAGAATTTGAAGATGGCACCGCCCAGAGCCCTCCCTTAAATAAATAAATAAATAAAATAAATAAATAAACCTGGGGAGGGCTGCATTTGAAAGGGGAGGGACTTTAGCTGGGTATAATGGCAGAGAGTCCACCTTCCAAAGTGCAGTTTTCTCCAGGGAAACTGATCTTGGTCATCTGGAAATCAACTGTAATGGCGGGAGATCCCCAGGTGTGAGCTGGAGGTTGGCAACCCTCGTTATGAGTACTGCAGTGACATACTTTCAATTGCGCAAAGGGGCTTTGTTACACTGGCACTGTATTGATTTCCTGGTTAGAATTTTGACATAGTTTGGCTCGTAAATTATCCAAGGTTGCTGACCTTTGGGTTAAGGCCTGGGGATCCTCCACTGCATATCAGTTGTAGTATTTCAAAACATCAAAGGAACTATACCACATTGTACCTGAATGTTTCTACTGACAATAATAGAATAATATGGATGTAAAATGGAGATAGCTGTGCCAGATTGCGAAGAGTGGTAAGCTGCAGTACTATAGGCCAAGCTCTGCTTGCAACCGGAGTTCAATCCCAACAGATGTCAGTTTCAGGTTTAAGGCTGATTCAGCCAGCCATCCTTCAGAGGTCAGTAAAACGAGGGCCCAGATTGCTGGGGGTAAAGTGTAGACCAGGGGTAGGGAACCTGCGGCTCGAGAGCCGCATGCGGCTCTTCTGCCCTTGCACTGCGGCTCCACGAGCCGAGCCGCCGGCTTCATCCTTGCCCGCCCTGCAGGCAGCAGGGCGAGCGCACCAATTGCCCGCGGCCGTCTGGGCCGCGCCGCGGGCTTCCCCTCTCGCCCGCCCCATTGGAGCGGGGCGGGCGCTTTCCTGGCGGCCAGCAAGGCCAAGCCGCTGGCCCCATCCTTGCCCGCCCTGCAGGCAGCAGGGCAGGCGCATCCATGCGCTTCTCAGAATGAGTGGAGTAAAAGGTAAAAAAACCCAATATATACAGTGTTATCTTTATTTTAAATGTCAAAAATTATTTGCGGCTCCAAGTGTTTTCTTTTCCCGTGGAAAACGGGTCCAAATGGCTCTTTGAGTGTTAAAGGTTCCCTACCCCTGGTGTAGACCAATGGGGAAGGCAATGGCAAACCACCCCGTAAACACAGTCTGCCTAATAAACATTGTGATGTGACATTATCACCACGAATTAGTAATGACCCAGTGCTTGCACAGGAGAGTGCCTTCATTTTTTCCCCCTCAGTCAGACTACTGCCTCCTCTTTCCAGTGCATACATGTTGTTGTTACCACAAGCCACCATTCCTCAGTGTCTTAGGGTTAGATGGGACACTTGGAGGTGCATGTCTGGAGCTTCCAGTATTTTTTTTCTCACCTTGGGGCCTTTCCCCACTTACCTTAAGCCCCGCACTACTCTCTTCAAGTAGCGCGGGGTCCCGGGGCACTCCCCACGGCAGGGGGTGTGACAGCGCAGCCGCCCCGAGGCTGCCACTGCCGCACCCCCTCAGCACGCGGCATCCCTGGCGCTGGAGAAAACGGCGCCTTTTGATGACCCCACACAGAGCGCGGGGTCGCAGGGATGCCCGGGTGTGCGCCAGGGATGCCGCGCGCTGAGAGCAGCGCGTGGCATAGGGGGGATCCTGGTGAGTGGGGAAACGCCCTTGGACAGCTATCAGGCATTTGGGATTATTATTTGGATCGTGCCTGGGATGACAAGGCAGCAGGGGTCAAGCTTTGCATTATACTGTTATCCAGAAATAAAATACTATTTGTCCTGTAGAGAAAGCATTTGAGTACAGACTCTGGTACAAATTCCAGGGCACATAGCGGGGGTCCCCAACATTGTGCCAGGGACCACTATGGGTGCCCGACAACACCTTACCCAATCGCCCCCAAATGTTTACAGAAAGTGGTGTAACTAAGTGGGACTATTGCTCAGCACATCTTCTGACCAGCCACTGAAGATCTGATTTATCTATCTATCTATCTATCTATCTATCTATCTATCTATCTATCTATCTATCTATCTATCTATCTATCTATCTATCTATCTATCTATCTATCTATCTATCTATCTATCTATCTATCTATCTATCTATTTATTGCTATCAAGTAACATCTGATCCCTGGTGGGATTTTCAAAGCAAGAGACTGGGGTGGGGGGATTGCTTGCCTCTATATCACGACAATGGTATTCCTTGGTGATCTCCCATCCAAATACTTGCCAGGGTGAACCCTGCTTAGTTTCTGAGATCCGACAAGATCAGGCTACCCTGGGCTATCCAGGGCAGGGCAGAAGATCCAATTACCGTGTTTCCCCGAAAATAAGACAGTGTCTTATATTAATTTTTGCTCCCAAAGATGCGCTATGTCTTATTTTCAGGGGATGTCTTATTTTTCTGTGTTCTGTTCGTCGGGCATGCTTCCAAACAAAAACTTTGCTACGTCTTACTTTCGGGGGATGCCTTATATTTTGCACTTCAGCAAAACCTCTACTACGTCTTATTTTCAGGGGATGTCTTATATTCGGGGAAACAGGGTAGTTGTGCAAATTAAAATAGCATGGAGACCAATTGTACTTCTGGGAGCACTCCAGGCGCCACCTTGAGGTTGGCAACCCCAGTCTCATCCAGTTAAACCTAATCTAGGTGTTGGGTGTAAAGGATTCAATGGTGTTGATGATCGGGACAGCCGCCTGGCCTTGACTGCATTCCATAACCCGGGCGATGGGCCAGCATCTGCGGCGGAGACTCTGGCGGAGACCTTATCTCTGCGAGAGAGATGAGAACTCCGTTCCCATGGGAATCCGGGAGGGGGGATGGGATGGACAGAGTTATAACCTGTGCTTCTGGCGGGAGACTTTATTCCTGCCACGTCGTGTACGTGAGCTTTCTAGGATGTCTGAATAAACGGTCTTTTACACCAAAAAGCCTTTTATTTCTGCTTCTATGGAATTCCTTACATTGTGGCAGGAATCCTAGTTCATCTATCTTCCCAGTGCAGCGGACCTCTGGTGTCTCGGCATGGAGAGGTTGAATATTCCTGAATCTGTGGAAGGTGCGGTAGCCCCCAAAGAGGGCTCCGAGCTTTCCCTTATGGATTTGGAGGAACCGGCGGGAGAACGGGTCTCGCTGGTAACTCTTTCCCGTCCTCGTATCAACACGAGTCTTCCCTTACTCCGTTGGGACGAGGGACGAGGAGACGATCATGTGGACTTGCATGAGTCGTTTGGGGCGCTGTCTATGGATCGAGCGCCTGTGGATCAGATATCTGCCCGTTTCCGTGTGGATTACAAACCTCAGATGCAACCTGTCACGGAGGAGACGGGCCTGACCACCTTTCATGCGGCAACACAGGAGTCCATTGAACGATTCCTGGACTCGTATTTTGGTGATGCTCCCAAGAATCCACCGTGGCATAGCACTGGGGCCCGTCCTAAGACCACCGTTGAAACCGGGACTATATCGGGGATTGGGAGGGGTATCCGTACCAGCTTCCGATCGGACCCCCCGGATCCCGGATCAGCAGCTGCACCTGAGGCGCCCCGTGGAGCCGCCGGTGGACACGAGGTGCTGCATTCTGATGAAGAGGAATCCGAAGAAAGCCTGCCTTCCCATCCGGATCTATTCCCCCTCCCGTCAAAAGAGAGCTGGGATGAGGAAGTGGGCCGACTGCGAGATGCCCAGGAAGCATGGGCCCGTGAACGCCAGCTATGGGAAGAGGAACGGGAGCAGCTGCAGCAAGAGCGTGAAAACCTGCAAAAAGACCGGGAACAGCAGCGCAAAGAAATCCAACTCGAATTGGACCGTGCCAAAGACGCGCTGCAACGGCAATATATGCAGAATCTATCAGTCCATGATAAGGTCCTGGAACACTCCAAACTGGACTTAGAGCGTCAACGCGAAAGCGTTAAGGCCATGCATACGCAAAGTGAACTAACTGCAGCTATTCAACGAGACGAACTGGCCAAACTGGAACGAGAGAAAGCAGCTTTGCATGCGCACCAGGATGCCTTGACTCGCAAGGAAAGAGACTTAGCCGCCTTGGAAAAGGAGCTGAAGAAGCAGCAGGACAAGATGCCCCAGGTTGGAGTCTACGCTGTCACTGGTACAGCCAACGCCAGAGGGGCGACGCTGCTGGGACCTGCTACTCGCGTATCTGCCACCTTCCAAAGACCTGCTCCCACCAGAACACCAGCGGCGCCGGCGTTGGTGCCCCCACCTCCACCGATTCCGGCCCTCCCTGCGCCGCTGCCTCAACCTGCGCAACCGCCGCCCCAGCGGGCGCCAAGGGCCGTGGAGAGAGGATATTACAGACCTCCAATACCTGCCCGTTTCGATGGGACCGCTTCCAAACTCCCCTACTTCATCCTACAACTCGATGCCCACATGGAGGACTATGACGATTTGTACCGGTCTGAACGCGAAAAAATACGGGACATCGGTTCCGTCTTGGATGGAGCGGCAGCCGACTGGTTTGTGACTCTTTTTGATCTGCAAGGGGAGGATACTCGCACGGTGCCTGCGTTCCTCCAAGCCTTAAGGGCTCGCTTCCAAGATCCGGGTGCTGAAAATGAAGCCATCCGCACCATCAAATCTATTCAGCAAGGCAACCGCTCCTTTGCCGAATTTGCCCGTGAATTTCGTGCGGCGGCTGCTCGACTCCCTCCTGAGTGGCCTGAGCCCATGAAATGTGAATACTTCTCGGATGCCGTTGACGGCAAACTGCGTGAAACGGTGTTCCTTATTCGGATCCCCCGCACTATTGCTGATTGGATCGAATTAGGATCTCAAGTGGCGTCTCGTTTGGATTACGCTCGTGCCGGGGGCCGCTCACGCCCAAAACCCGCCGCTACGACCACCGCTGCGACTCGCAAGCCAAGCCCAGCAGCCTCTACCGAAACCACCTCCGAGCGTCGTCGCCGTCTGGGATTGTGTCTTTACTGCGGAGGACCGGGTCATCTAGCTGCCAACTGCCCAAAAAAACAGAAGCCAACCGCTCCGGCCGCGCGCACCCCATCTGCCAAGCCACCACGCAAATCCGGGCCGCCCCCAACGGGCTCGTCTAAGGCGGTTACCGAAGGCGACCCAGAAGAGGGGGAAGCAGCTGTTTGCCTCTCTTCAGCCCCCATGGATATGGGTTCGACTCCAGATGCGGTGAGTGAAGGCAGCGCTCCCATTACGATTCAAGCGTTTCTGGCCAACCCCGCTAAGCACACTCGTATTATAGCCTCAGCCCTTGTAGATTCTGGGTGCTCCCATTGTTTAATGTGGCCCCAGGTGGCGGAGGAACTTGGACTAGACCGAGTCTCCCTGGCTAAGCCCATACCGTTCACCCAAATGGACGGCAGCCCTCTCGGGGCCGAAGGACCGGCCCAGTTCAAAACGCAACCGGTCCTCCTCCGCTGCGCTGACCATTGGGAGAAAATTAGTTTTATTCTGGCGCCGGTGGCCAAACACTCCATAGTCCTGGGCATGCCATGGTTGTTGTTGCATGAACCAAAATTCATTTGGAAAGAACGGATCTTAGAATTCACTGACCCTCCCTGTGGAGAACACATGAATTGGGGGGGAAACTCACCTCCTAATGACATACCCCCCCTGGCTTCGTCAGCGGTGCACGCTCCAATTGCTCCCGAATCTACCGGCATTCCACCGGCTTACCAAGATTTAGCCAGGGTATTTCAGGAGCAAGAATGCGATCAATTGCCACCCCATAGAGACACTGACTGCAAAATCGTATTACAGCCAGGGGCTCAACTGCCCAAGGGTAGAATCTACCGCATGAGTCCCAATGAGGAGAAGGAACTTCGTGCCTTCTTAGACAAGAACCTTGCTCGTGGGTTCATACGACGAGCTACCAAACACACACATGCTGCTCCTGTATTATTTGTTAAAAAAAAGGACGGGTCTTTAAGGCTCTGCACGGATTACCGAGGACTCAATGCGGTTTCCCTGTCCAATAAATACCCTTTGCCATTAATCAAGGACCTTTTGGATGCATTGGGCAAGGGACGCGTTTTTACTAAGTTGGACTTAAGAGAAGCTTACTACAGGGTCAGGATTGCGGAAGGCTATGAACATTTGACTGCATTTAACACAAAATTTGGACAGTATGAATACTTAATAATGCCATTCGGGTTAAGTGGGGCCCCCGGAGCTTTTATGGCCCTTATCAACGAAGTTCTACATGATTTATTATACAAGGGAGTAGTGGTATACTTAGATGATGTTTTAATTTATTCACAAACCATGGAAGAGCATGAAGCCTTGGTTCGGGAAGTATTAAAACGCTTGCTCAACAACTCCCTCTTTGCCAAACTTTCTAAATGTTGTTTCCACCAAACCTCTATCGACTATTTGGGTTACCGGATCTCTTCCGAGGGGCTAAAAATGGATCCTGCTAAGATTGAAGCAGTCCTCCAATGGCCTGCCCCTACCAATCGGAAGGAACTCCAATCTTTCCTAGGTTTTGCTAATTTCTATTGTGACTTTATACCCCAATTCGCTGAACTGACTCTCCCACTCACAGACCTCTTACGCACTAAGGGTAAAGATCCACAGGCTGCCAAGCCCGGGGCCCCCCTTTCCTGGTCTAAAGAATGTCAGACAGCCTTTCAACTTTTAAAATCAGCTTTTACTACCGAACCTATCCTAAAACACCCTGACCCAGATCTTCCTTTTGTGGTTCACGTGGATGCCTCGGACAAAGCGCTTGGTGCAGCCCTGTTGCAGAGAAATAAAGATGATAGGCTGGTTCCGTGTGCTTATTTATCAAAGAAATTCTCCGGTGCTGAGCTCAACTGGACTGTAGGGGATAAAGAGACTGCGGCCATCAAAGTAGCACTTTCCACTTGGCGCCACTGGCTGGAGGGGGCTAAACACCCCTTTCAAGTTTGGTCGGATCACAAGAACTTGGCCGCCCTTTCCACCCCCCTCAAGATGTCCGCAAAACAACTCCGTTGGGCCGATTTCTTTTCTCGTTTCTCTTTTACTGTCCATTTTTTCCCTGGAAAAACCAATAAACTGGCTGATGCGCTCTCGCGCCTGCCCGGGGAGGGGGGTGGAGCTGCCTTACGGGATATCCCGCGCACTGTTCTCTCCCCCTCCCAATTGGGGCTGGCTGTCACTCGATCTCAGACGTCCACTCCTCCTTCTCCACCCATTCCCAGCCTGGTCTCTCCTTTCCTACGAGAACTCGAGGAGGCGGGGCTGTGCGAGCCACCAGCGGAGGAAGGTGACTCCCAATTGCGCCTGGAGAATGGTGTTTGGCGGCGGGGGGATTGTTGGTACGTGCCTCCCCCCCTCCGTAAGCAGGTTCTCGAGGCCTGTCATGATGCCCGCTCGGCTGGACATTTTGGCTTCCTTAAAACTCTGCATTTGGCCGCTGTCAATTTTGGTGGCGCGCGATGCGCAAAGACATTGGGACATATATCAAAGGTTGCTCTGTTTGTGCGGAAGCCAAATCCGTTCCGGGAAAACCCCATGGTCTGTTGAAGCCTCTCCCGGTGGCCTCCCGCCCCTGGGAAGTCATCTCCATGGATTTTATTACGGATTTGCCAGAAAGTCAAGGCAACACGGTCTTGTGGGTGGTGGTGGACTTATTTTCTAAACAAGCCCATTTCATCCCATGTGCTTCCATCCCCTCCGCTCCTAAGTTAGCGCGTCTGTTCATTCAGCATATTTATCGTCTACACTCCGCCCCCGTTAAGGTGGTCTCCGACCGCGGGCCCCAATTCATTTCAAAGTTCTGGAAAGCTTTCCTGGGCTTGTTGGGGGCCGCCCCGGCAATTGCCGCCCCCTACCACGTTCAAAGTGACGGTGAGTCGGAGAGAACGAACAGAACCCTGGAGCAGTATTTACGTTGTTACACCAACTATCACCAAGACAATTGGTGCGAGTTAATTCCGTTTGCAGAATACGCCTATAATAATGCGGTTCATAGCAGTACAAAAAAAACCCCCTTCGAAATTGTGTCTGGTCGATCCTTCCCTCCGTTGCCACAACTACCTGCGGAAGCGTTGAATCCTCCGGAGTTCCAACAGTGGATTTCATCTCTGGCCGAGGGGTGGAAAACGGTCCAGACCGCCTTACAGCAGGCTAAAGACTCCCAAAAACTTCAAGCGGATAAGCACCGCTCAGATTTCCCTTTACGTGTGGGCGCCTGGGTGTATTTGTCTACCAAAAATCTCAGAGACATGCATAAATTTTCAAAACTGGGCAAAAGATTCGTGGGACCTTTTAGGATTACTAAAGTGATTAATGATGTCACTGCCCGATTGGACTTGCCTAATTCTCTAAGTAATATCCATCCTGTCTTCCATTCCAGTTTGCTCAAGGAGGCTCCCGTTTCCGATGCCTGGCACGACCCGCCGGAGAGACCCCCGCCGACTATAATTGATGGCCACAAGCATTACGAAATTGACGCCATCCTGGACTCTCGTTTTAATCGCAAACGCTTGCAATATTTAGTCTCTTGGGTGGGATATTCCTCTGGGTATAATCAATGGGTTTATTCCGAAAATATTGACGCCCCTGCCCTCATTTCTGCTTTCC